>NW_024068277.1:0-194403 GCF_009389715.1 Phoenix dactylifera
TTGAGTCTAATTGGATTAGATTTGATAAAACATTTATTTTTGACCGTTAGATCTTCATCTACCGTTGGATGAAGATATAATGGTGAGTTGGTTTGAACCCAATTAGATTGGGTTAAGAAAGGCCTTTAATCATGACCATTTGATCTTCATCAGCCATTGGATGAAGACATAATATGATCATGATGAGGCATCTTGCATTGGGACCATTGGATCATCCTAGAACTGTTGGATGATGACATAACTCCCCTTACTCATGGCGCCTTGCATTCTAGCCATTGGATCTTCATCATGAGATGATGGATGATCAAGATTTATAGCGTGATGGATCAGCATTTGATGTTGACTTGGTCAACATCAGATGGCGTGAAGATGGACTTATGATGGCGTGAAGAAAGAGAATGCCGCATGAGGTGTTTTGGATAAGGATGCCATAACCACCTCTTCACATGATACGCCTCCCTATTTTGTTGGCGGCCTCATCCTAGAGATGGCTCTTCATTTGATCACGCCTCCATCCTCTTATCACGCCCCATCTGAAGGATGTGTGGATAGGATGCATCCTTTGGTGATGCATCCCCACGCCATCTATAAATAGGAATGCTCCCGGTGTTTTCTAATCATCGGAAATCAATCCAACTCTCTCTCTCTCATATCCCTTCTTTCTTACATTAGTTTCTTTCTTTCTAACATTGCTTCTAGTGTGTCCTAAGCCAAGACAAGGTGGTCTTCCTTAGGACAAAAGGATTAGAAGTGATTTTAGAAGGCTAAAGAAAAATAGAAAGGAAGGAAAGTAAGCCATTAGAGTTCTTTAGAAGAATTCTGCATTAAGAATCAAAAGTCTTTGGAGCTAAAGTCTTGATCAAGTTTTCGTGTGGATCACCATTGGAGGGCGGACACTTGGACGCCTCGTGGAGATTGTACACTTTGGATTAGCGTTTGAGGTATTCTACTAATTCTGCATTTATTTTATATTATTTGATTGTAATCATTAAGGTGATCTAGGCTTAAAAGGGTTTCATGCATAGGGACTTTATTAAGAAAATTTTTAAAATTCCTAGCTTCCGCTGCCCATTATGACATGCTAGAAACCTACACCCCGCACGCATTGCGACGATCACAGCGGAAAGACACCCGCGGGGTTCGTTCATCACATGAACATCTCGGAAACGTAGATTTCAAAAATTTTCTTGAGTTCTGTTGCCCAGTAGATACAACCCAAGAGGGGGGGTAAATTGGGTCTTTTAAAACTTTTATGTTACTTCTACTACTTTTTGATTAACTATGCTAAGTTGTATAGATGCACAGTGAAAGTTAAACTTAGCAAGGGTTTGATGTATAGACTTCGACTTGATTAAATATGCTTGCAACTAAAGGATGTGCGGATAAGAATTAAGCAAGCAATTTATCTAAGTAAGTAAGTGTGTTAGTTAGACAATAACTAGAGGCATTACAAACACAAAGGACATATAGTGGTTCGGTGCACCCCAGCACCTACATCCACTCCCCAAGACCTCTTGGGAATTTCACTATAATCCTACCGATTACAGCCGGTTGTTTTACAAGCTCATAACCCAACTTGTTGTTTTACGAGCGCACAACGAACTCGGTCGGTTTTTCCAGGCTCACCGACTAGAACCAATCCCGATTGTTTTTCCGGGCTCACAATCAAACCCTTACACGTTGGTTTTACCCTCGGCTCACCAACAAACCTAAACCCCGTTGGTTTTCCCTTTGGCTCACCAACAAACCTTACACCGTTGGTTTTTCCTTTGGCTCACCAACAAACCTTTAACCCCTTGATTCAATCCCTTGATTGAATCAAGTTACAAGATATTAAAACAAAGAATAAAAACAAATCAAAGCTTCTTAAACAAGCAGATATGACAATATAAACAAATAGAGTAAAGAGAAGCCCTCAAACGAGTTTTGAAGATGGAGGAGCTCGGCTTCTTCTTTACTTGATCCTCCTCTGATTTGGCATGAAGTAGAGGATCCCCGAGGCAGCACACGGATGGAGAGGAAGCTTTCGGATTCACTTGGATGCTCTTCTTCTCTCTATTTCGTTTTGGATGGCCCTTTTGTGCTTATGGGAGATTTCCTTTGTAATCTCTTTGAGATCTCTTTCCTAGATGATCTCTCCCACTTCCATGATTTTTCCCTTAGCTCTCTTCTTGTTTTTATAGCTTTAGATGGCGTGGAAACAAGAATATAGCCGTTAGAGACAAAAATAGAGCCGTTGGACACAGTCTGCACTTCCTGACAATATTACCGTTGGGATCGGAGTCGACTCGCGCGATCAGGAGTCGACTCGCCTGTTGCAGGAGTCGCCTCGTGCTTTACTGGAGATGACTCGGCCACTGTTCCAAATTTGAATTAAAGTGCATGCCTTGACTGGGAGTCGACTCGACTTAACCCGGAGTCGACTCGCCAACATCTGGAGCTGACTTGGCAATTTCGGAGTCGGCTCATCCACTGAAGTCCGTGGATCCAATTTTGAATTTGATCCACTCGAGTCGACTCGACTGTCCTGGGAGTCGACTCGAATCTCAGAGCCCGAACTCCCGATCCTCTGTCTTTTGGCTCGTCCAGTCTTGGAGTCGACTCGAACTTCCTTGGAGTCGACTCGGCTCTCAGAGGCAGTAACTTGGTCTTCTGTCTGTTGATGGTCGCGGAGTCTCGGAGTCGACTCGTGCAATGTGGGAGTCGACTCGAATCTCAGAGTCCCAAAAATGCTCTCTGACTTTTTCTTTGTGTTCCGCTAAGAGTCGACTCTTGCTTTCTTTGGAGTCGACCTACCAACCATCGGAGTCGACTCGCGTTCCACTGGAGTCGACTCGAAGACTGTTCTTTTGAATTTTTCTTTTGATTTTACTCCTCCAATTTGAATCCTTTGAACTTTAAACTTGGGCCAATAAATTGTAGCTTTCTTCCAACTTGAGAGCTTTGGAGGCCTTCTTGTGTTCTTCCAACTTGCTATGTTCCTTGCAAAATAAATATCTTTCTCCTTGCAACATAAACATTAGTATCTATACTTCAAGGTTTTGTGATCATCAAAATCAATCTATGAATCAATCTTTGGGTCATCAATCTCCCCCTTTTTGATGATGACAAAACTTGGAGTATATGCAATATAAAAGATATTGATTTCTAGAAGTAATACATAGCTAAGTTGCATGAAGTGGAAAACATATATATTTAAAAAACATACTTCATGATAATGCTTTAGATTTAATCAGCTTAACACAATCAACATATTTAAATTTTAAGCTGATTTGTATTCAATTCAAAGTAATAAAGCATTCTGAGTATATAGCATATACTTAGATATTTCTCCCCCTTTTTGACAACATCAAAAAGATAGTGAAACATTAAGTACAAAGATCAGAGCAGAACACATCGAGTGTGAATTCAAGAGGTTTTTTTTTTTAATTTGATACCACAGATAGTTTTCTAAACAAGTGTAGGTGGAATCTTCCTTAGGTTAATTCAAGAAGTACTACAAATGATATTCAAGAAAAAACATGAGTGGAAATCTAACCTCTCTTCACTAAGTATGAAAGCTTGTTCATTTAAGACCTTTTGCCCAATCTATTAAGTATTTTATCAACCATGAGAGCAAATTAATTAATTTTCTTAATGACTTCAAAGTTCTTTTATGATAATAGGAGCATTGGGGCACAAATATCAAAATATACATTCATGCAATTTTTGATACATCTTAGAGCTCTTTTAAAGACTTTCTTTTATTTCTTTAGAAAATAAGCACAATTTGATACATAAAATAATGAATTTGCACAAAATTGAAGTTCCAAAAAGCAAGCCAATTAGAGCTCATTAGTGAAGTTTAAAAAATAGATTTTCTAAGAGATACTCAAGAAAAGTTAACACATTATTCTCCTCCTTTTTCATTAAATTAGAGTCTCTTAAGATTTGCAATTTGGTTCAAGAGTGATGCATGAGATATACTAACCAAATAACACGCCTCAAGGTGTATCATACAGATTTTCAGATTTAAATTTCAGATGATACATATTGGAGAGTATTAGAATCACTTTTCATTTAGTGTTCTTTCTCTCTCCTTTAGTTATAGATTTATGCGATTAAGTTCCATAAGACCTCTCCTTCTGAAATTTTCTTTCTCCCCGTCAATTGATCATTCCATTTAAGAGTTTAGAATCCTAAGATAATGTTCAATAAGATTGTCAATCTCAAAAATATATTTCAGCTTATTTTCATAAGACTCAAGGTTTGAGATAAGACAACCTTTATAGAACTCATCTCAAGGAAATTAAGGCATGTCTTGCAATATAAGGAGGTTCATCAAAATCAATCCATAAAATTCAAAGTATGCATCAAAATAAAGTGTCTTTGGGATAGGATACTGAATATCTAAAGCTCCCCCTCAAAAGATGCATTCTTCTTTAATCATTCTTTTCTTTTGTTGAATTTCAGATTTTAATGACAAGCGTGAATAAAACTGAAATTCTATGATATCGAGAATGTAGAGTAATCTAGAACTATTCAAAATTTATAGCAATCACTCTTTTTAATCTTTCAAGAATAAGTTATGCTTCCTCTTAATCTTTGAGAAAATGTACTGAAATATTAATCAAAAAATGATTCATTTGAAGCTCAAATTCTTTCAAAAGCACTTACATTTTCTTTCTTTTAAGAGTCATTTGAGTGAGCTGAAATATTTCTAGACTTAAGATCATTCACTCTTTTAAGAATATATATATATATATATATAGTTATAGATCTCAATTTCTTAATCATAGTTTTTCAGCAATGTATACATGAAGCCCAATAAATCTTTTTAATATCAAAATAAACTCATATATTTAAAAATATTTGTTTGCAATTAAGATCATTGAAAGACACATCATTTAGGCCAATATTAGTATACTTTGAAGATAAGAAATGATATGTTTCGGATGCGTATCGGAGCTATCAACCAAAGGCATCAAAATTAATTCTGTTTTTCTTTCATTAAGATTTTATTTAGAAATCATATGGAGTTTAAGCTTTTATACAAAATCAGATTCTGAATTACATAGGATTTTCAATTGAGGCATTCAAAATCATAATTTGAGATATGTATCTTCCAGATTGTAGCTCATCTTAAATCATTACGTTTGAAAACACATATTTCAAACATGTAAGAGCATATTCAGAGTATTTGTATTTATGTTGAGTTTTGGTATGAGTTAGAACATTATATACCAAAGTTAATCAAGTTGAAGGATAAAAACAACTCAATTCATTTTGCCTAAATAGAGATATCCTTCTCTTCTCCTTTTTACAAATTTATTCAACTTTCAGGTTTTAACGATGATTGTTAACGACAAATCTGAAAATTTCTTTTCAATAATACCAAACAAAAGATGTTATGTAGTATTTCAAACATTCAATCAAATTGTCCAAGTATGAAGCATTTACAAAATATTGAGAACCCATAATTCAAGACATCATGCCACATGCAAGATATATTATGTATTAAGTCATGCATTAAAATAATAAGAACAAGCATATCAAGGATCAAAATCAATTCTTTTCAAATAAACTCCCCTTATTTAAATATCATTTTGCACTGATTTCATCCTTAAAGTGTGTTTTCAAGTGATTAAAAATTTGACTTGATTCTTCTTATATACTTTCATTTACTTTGTCTTTCATTTTTAACTTTCTTATGTTCTATACTCTATTTGCTCCCTATCCGGTGGAGTTGGGAAGGGGCACGAGGTACTACCACTAGCCTCCCTCTTGTGCCGTCCCTAATATGCCCTACACCGAATAGTTGGGTCAAATAGTGCCGGGTACTACCACTAGCCTCCCCATTGGCACCATCCCTATGATGAGCAATATAGAAAAGTTAAAATGTTTACTTCAAATTCTCCCTGTTTAAGTGTAATTAATTATGGATTTTATTCCTTCCAAATGTGCCGAATATATTATGCTTGTTTTGCTTTTCCTTAAGATTGAAGTATTTGCCTTTTCTCAGATTTTTCATCTCTTGAACAATGTCCATTTTCTTTTCTTTATCTCTCTCTCTTTTTGTTATTCTCAAGTAATTTACATGAAAGAGCAGAATAAAGAAATAATGAAATGTATCGTATAGAGGTATATCATGCAAACACTATTTTCATTATGCCCAAGAATTCGTAGCTTCTCACAAGTCATTCTAAATCAAAGTTTTAATCATATACTTGTGTATTTCATGGTTATGATACAGCCATAGAAATATTTTAGATTGAGCAAACCATGAAACAATTTCTAAAAGTATAAGTCAGTCAATACACATATAGACATGATATCAAAAATTAATAATTAAAGAATTTAATCATGCCATAATAGAATTTAAGTTATTGACTTTGCTCAATTAATTTGTGAGAAAGGTATCTAAAATTACCTATTCATTATATGTTCTTCAAGCCAAACTAGATTTCTTATGTGTGAACTTTTGGCTGAAGAAGATCCTCTCTCTTATTTGCATGTGAATGTTTAGTGTATCTTACATGAAGATATCCTTCAAGTTGAAATTTCTCATTTTTCTTTCTTGAAGGAAGGTCATTAGTTTCTTTAAGATACAAAGCATTCATCCAACATATATATATATTTTTAATTAGATGACTCAATATGAGATATGACAATAGTTGCATGTTGAGTCACTTTACTCAAGAGATTTCCTAAATATAAGCAAGCACATATCACTTGAACTAAAGAGATAGATTCATTAACCAAGATAGTTCAAGGACAAGCATGTGAGGCAATAAACAAATTTATCAAGGTCAAATCAATTTAGTTTAGATTCTATTTGCTTAAGATAATTATCAATAAGATGTGTTAACTAAGTTTTAATCAACTTATCTTAAACATTTGTTTGTATCAAAATTCAGATTATGACGTATTTGTTATCAATAAAATATGATTAATTAAAGTTAGATTGAAGTCTTGCACAAGGTCACATAATGAGCATACAATCTGGTCTACTAGCTGTATGATAAAATAATTATTCTATCATGCTTCAATACAGCTTTAAACAATAGATCTACTTTGCTCATCCTTTACAATTTCTACACGATGGGGTCATAGATATACCTTCTTCACGCCAATCTTCTATAGGAGTTTTCTTGTGGACTAACGTTGGTCAATGAAGATCCCCTTTCCTGTTTGTCTTAATTTGGAGTTTGAGAGAAGATGTTAATTCATTCATCATACGTATTTCAAACTCTTCTTGCATGAGCTAAGTAAAGTCTTCATATAACTCTTTATTAGTAGAACCAAAAATGATGTCATCAATGTAAACTATGAGCAAGTAAGATATCACAAATTCTTCTTTTTGATGCAAAGATTTATCACTATTACTTTCTATCAAAAAGGTTGCTTAAGCTTTTGTATCACGTTGTTGATGCTTGTTCCACATTATATATTGCTTTAACATATTTGTAATGAGTGTTTTCAAATATGGTGGTTATTTTTCATAGATCTCCTTTTTAATGAAGTAACCACGTAGGAGTGAATTCTACACATTCATTTGACAAAATATAAAGCTCATGAAGCAAGCACATGATAATGATGATCTTTACTTCTAATCATGCAAGAATCTTTATCAAGATCTATTTTCTCTTTTCTTGATTTAGTCTTTTAGTAGTCATCAATTTTTCTTCATTAAGTGCATATCTGAAAAATCCAATTTTGATTCTAATTATTAACAAGTTTTCAGATTGTTATATGTAAAAGATTAACGGTATACATATATAATTTAATTTTAGTATCTTCATAATAAATCATTAGTCTCATAAAGAATAAAATGAAATGATACTTCTACAACTAAAATTTTTCATGAATGTTCTATATGCATTGCTTGATGAATGGTATCCAAGGATAGAAATATCTTTATTAGATTTGGCATTACTTTTTAAGAGAACATATCAAGCATAACATGTACGACTGAAAAATATGAGAGATACGCTTTTTTATTTTTCAGAAGATCAAAAGAAGTTTTCATCAAAAATAGATCTATTAGAAGTCATATGTATGACAAGTATTGATGATAGCTTTTAAAAGGCATTTAAGTAGATGGCTATCATACAACATTGCCTTTTTCAATTCTTCAAAGATTCTATTAATCCTATTTTACTTATAGTGTTCTTGGTGCAGAAACAATTGTATTCAATATTATTTTCTGTGCACAACTTAACACAAAAATTGGTTTTCAAAACTATGCCGTGATTCATAGTTTGCAAACCTTTATCATTTGATCGCTTTTTGTGAGTTTGTGCCAATACAGAAAATATTTCAATTTGAGTGCCAAGAACAAGGCTAATGTAGACTTTTGAAAAATTAGTGTTGGAAACAACATCTCTAGATTTAGAAATTATTTTTGTTTGTTTCCTTAGTTAGCATGCATAGTAAAACTTTGACCTTTAAGAGGATAATCTAAGTGAGCCTATGGCAAGGTCTTTTGAGATTAAGTACATACTAGCATGAGCTGATTTCATATGCCAAATATGGTTTCTTTAATCTTGGTATTCATAGTGCATATATTCAAAAGCATACCAAGTACACATTATCATATCTATGATCAATAAACAATAATGCCATAGATAAAAACTTTCAATCAAGCATATAGAGAATTCATAGAGTTATTCTTAATAAGTTGATTAATCATTTAGCACCTTATCCAATAGTGAGTAGAATGAAATGATTTGATTATATTTCCAAAAGTATTTTCTATATCACAAAATTGGTCACTAATAGCAAATCATATCAGATACTAAAGGACAAATAATGATGAGATGCAAGAATTACTGATTTCATTTTTTTTGTTAATAACTTTTTAAGTTTCTTTATGTTCCATGGGTACCTTGGTACACCTATGTGTACATCCTCATTTTCTCATTTTGGGTACCCAAGCTTGCTTGAGTCCTTGAGAGTTAGGACATATGGTTCCTTTTGGAACCCATATCTGTTTAATAGTAATAACTTTACCATTTGATTTAATTATACTAGAACGATAGGTAAAGTTGTTATTCCCATCCTTTTCATTTTTGAAATAAGTTATCTTATTTAATAGTTTGCTTGATGAATTGATAACCTTTTTCTCTAGAGATTTATTGTTAAGTAAAGGAATCAAGCCAAGTTTTGATTTATCACAAGCAACATATTGGCTTTCAAACATCATTTTTAATCGTTCTGAACTTACGGTGAATTTGTTAATAAAAGATTTTAATTGATTAATTTCTTTACTTAAGTTTTGATTTTCTTTAATTAAGCTATGATTTTTCTGAATCAATTCTTCTGAAAATGACCTTAAACTTTTATTTTCAGAATTTAGTTTGTCTTGTATTTCAGTAATAGAATTTCTTTCTTTTGAAATTTCCAAATTTAGCTTTTTAAGATTTTTATTTTTCCTAGCTAATTTTCTACATTCACTATACAAATCATGAAAAGCATTTAAAAGTTCATTATAAGAATATTTTTCATGAAAGTCATTTGGTGTAAGATTAGATTCAGATTCTACTTTATCTTCTTGTACCATAAGACATAAGTTAGTTACCTCTTGTAGTTCATTGTTGCTCCTAACTTTCAATTCCTTGTCTGACTTTCTCTTGGTCAAGGCTTTCTTGCGCTTTACCTCTTTCTTCCTTTCTTCTTGCTTCCTCTTCTTCTTTGTCTTTAGGAAGCTGATTTGCCTCGGAGTCGACTCGGACCTTATTGGAGTCGACTCGACTAACTTGGGAGTCGACTCTGAGCTACTTGGAGTCGACTCGACTGAGGGAGATTCATCACCCTTTTCTGCAGTCTCATTGTTAGTATATAATTGAAGCATATGAGAGCTAATCTGAGATTTATCATAAATATTTTCTAAAGTATCCCAGATCTCCTTAGCAGATAAGCATGCAGAAATTTCATTAAACTTTGTTTCTTGAATAGCACAATATAATATGTTCATAGCATTAGCATTTAATTGTGCTAAGTCCTTCTCATTAATATGAGAGAGTGTGTGAAGGTCATTTATTATGATTTTCCATAGATAATAGTTTTGTGATTGAATGAAAATGCGCATGCGTATTTTCCAATGTGGGTAGTTTATACCATTAAACAGTGGAGGTGTATCAATTGATTGTCCTTCTCCTAGAAAACTATCTATTTGAGTTGTCATGATCTTTGGCTCTAGTCGGTTAAGACTACAAATAATATTTGAGCACCTGCTCTGATACCACTTGTTGCCCAGTAGATACAACCCAAGAGGGGGGGTGAATTGGGTCTTTTAAAATTTTTATGTTACTTCTACTACTTTTTGATTAACTATGCTAAGTTGTATAGATGCACAGTGAAAGTTAAACTTAGCAAGGGTTTGATGTATAGACTTCGACTTGATTAAATATGCTTGCAACTAAAGGATGTGCGGATAAGAATTAAGCAAGCAATTTATCTAAGTAAGTAAGTGTGTTAGTTAGACAATAACTAGAGGCATTACAAACACAAAGGACATATAGTGGTTCGGTGCACCCCAGCACCTACATCCACTCCCCAAGACCTCTTGGGAATTTCACTATAATCCTACCGATTACAGCCGGTTGTTTTACAAGCTCACAACCCAACTTGTTGTTTTACGAGCGCACAACGAACTCGGTCGGTTTTTCCAGGCTCACCGACTAGAACCAACCCCGATTGTTTTTCCGGGCTCACAATCAAACCCTTACACGTTGGTTTTACCCTCGGCTCACCAACAAACCTAAACCCCGTTGGTTTTCCCTTTGGCTCACCAACAAACCTTACACCGTTGGTTTTCCCTTTGGCTCACCAACAAACCTTTAACCCCTTGATTCAATCCCTTGATTGAATCAAGTTACAAGATATTAAAACAAAGAATAAAAACAAATCAAAGCTTCTTAAACAAGCAGATATGACAATATAAACAAATAGAGTAAAGAGAAGCCCTCAAACGAGTTTTGAAGATGGAGGAGCTCGGCTTCTTCTTTACTTGATCCTCCTCTGATTTGGCATGAAGTAGAGGATCCCCGAGGCAGCACACGGATGGAGAGGAAGCTTTCAGATTCACTTGGATGCTCTTCTTCTCTCTATTTCGTTTTGGATGGCCCTTTTGTGCTTATGGGAGATTTCCTTTGTAATCTCTTTGAGATCTCTTTCCTACATGATCTCTCCCACTTCCATGATTTTTCTCTTAGCTCTCTTCTTGTTTTTATAGCTTTAGATGGCGTGGAAACAAGAATATAGCCGTTAGAGACAAAAATAGAGCCGTTGGACACAGTCTGCACTTTCTGACAATATTACCGTTGGGATCGGAGTCGACTCGCGCGATCAGGAGTCGACTCGCCTGTTGCAGGAGTCGCCTCGTGCTTTACTGGAGACGACTCGGCCACTGTTCCAAATTTGAATTAAAGTGCATGCCTTGACTGGGAGTCGACTCGACTTAACCCGGAGTCGACTCGCCAACATCTGGAGCTGACTTGGCATTTTTGGAGTCGGCTCATCCACTGAAGTCCGTGGATCCAATTTTGAATTTGATCCACTCGAGTCGACTCGACTGTCCTGGGAGTCGACTCGAATCTCAGAGCCCGAACTCCCGATCCTCTGTCTTTTGGCTCGTCCAGTCTTGGAGTCGACTCGAACTTCCTTGGAGTCGACTCGGCTCTCAGAGGCAGTAACTTGGTCTTCTGTCTGTTGATGGTCGCGGAGTCTCGGAGTCGACTCGTGCAATGTGGGAGTCGACTCGAATCTCAGAGTCCCAAAAATGCTCTCTGACTTTTTCTTTGTGTTCCGCTGAGAGTCGACTCTTGCTTTCTTTGGAGTCGACCTACCAACCATCGGAGTCGACTCGCGTTCCACTGGAGTCGACTCGAAGACTGTTCTTTTGAATTTTTCTTTTGATTTTACTCCTCCAATTTGAATCCTTTGAACTTTAAACTTGGGCCAATAAATTGTAGCTTTCTTCCAACTTGAGAGCTTTGGAGGCCTTCTTGTGTTCTTCCAACTTGCTATGTTCCTTGCAAAATAAATATCTTTCTCCTTGCAACATAAACATTAGTATCTATACTTCAAGGTTTTGTGATCATCAAAATCAATCTATGAATCAATCTTTGGGTCATCAAGTTCTCTAACTCAAAAGTTTATGAAATCTAAGGAAAGATTAAATTAAAGATTAGATTAATTTTTAGATCTACTATAATTCTTAATTGTAAAGAATTTATAAAGATCTAATCTTTAGCTTTGAGCGGGTAGAACTTCACTGCTATCTGATGATCGTTGGATTTGGTTCGCTTTAAGCCGCACAAGAGTCCACCCTCTACAGGTATCCATACGAGGTAGATCGTTTCAAGCTCCTTGAACTCACCAGAGTGCTAGCTCCCTTGCAGTGATCATTGAATTCACCAGCTGATGATCGTTGGATTTGGTTCGCTTCAAGCCGCACAAGCGTCCAGCCTCTATAGGTATCCATACGAGGTAGATCGTTCTAAGCTCTTTGAACTCACCAGAGTGCTAGCTCCCTTGCAGAGATCATTTTGATGGCTATTTTCTCTTTCTTTAATCAACTCCTTGATTACTTTGAGAGGAAGAAGAAGGAGGACGAAGAAGAATGAAGAGGAAGCAGAAGAAGATGCCTCTTCTCTTATTTCTTTTGCTCATGCCAGGGAGGAGGAGGAAGGGGTGGGTGGCTGATTCAAGAGGATTTCCAAATCATTTTATGTCCCACGCTAGACCCCCTTTTATAAGCATCTCATGCCCATTCAAATAAGGAATAATCTCAATGATAAATTACTCCTTAATTCATCTGTCCAAATTCTACCACACCATTTACTTAATTCTATCACACCTCTTACTTAAAAGAGATTGGAGAGAATCTAAGAGATAAACTTACGCCCTGTGGCAATCCGCATAAATGACGAGGAGGAGGAGGGGTGGATGCTCCTCCTCTTGGTGTGTGGACCAAAAAGGAAAGGAGGGGCAGACGCCCCTTCTTCCTTTGGGCGTGTGAGAAGGAGGGGCGGACGCCCTTCCTTCTTTCCTTCTTTGCCTCACACGCATGAAGGAAGGGATCTTTCCCTTCCTTCCATCCATGGGTCTCCTAATCCAACTAGGAATTATATGGTCCCACTTGATCAATTGAATCCAAATCCAATTAGTGCCCAATGTGTCCTCCAAATTGATTCATGTGAATCCTAATCCAATCTGGATCCAAATTGGACTTCACAAATTAAGTTCCTTATCTAATAAAGAGTTCTAATTAATTAGACCTTCCCTTCCTTATCCAATAAGGTTAAGCCTAATTTAATTAGGTCCAATTGAATCAATTAAATTGCAATCGAATTGCAAATCCTTCTTCTTTAACTCACTAACTCTTAATAGGTTAGACCAATTGTCAATCAAATTGACAGTTAAGATTAATTGCGATTCTAAATCGTAATCCAACCATCGAAACGATCAAAACCTCTAATGTGTGTGACCCCATAGGTTCTATTTTATCTGATAGTGAGATATATTATGATCTCTATCATAATATCATTAAAACTTCTTTCAATGGGTTGAAATAATTTCAACTCTTCTGTTAGGGTTCATTGATCACCAAGTGAATGCCTTCGAGTCTCACAATCCATTAGTGACACCTAGCAGCATATAGTGGCAACCCAGCAGAACGGAATGGATGAACCTCTAGGTGCAATTAGTATATGATACAGTACCTCTATCGTGGATCCCGACATGACGGAGGTTATGGATAACTTGTCAATCCCTATCATCTGTCTTATGTCAAATTTATTTGACTCAAGTTCGAGATTGAAAAACTCTTTTTCTAGAACTGCTTAGGCCAAGGTTTCTCGAACTTAGTCTCATAAATCACATAGGATCACTCCTAATCTATCAAGGTGATAGATCCTAAGGATGATAGTGTTATTTTGATGATTAACAAGCAATTATCTAGAGTATGTTATAAGTTAAATCGATACTTCATTTATAAGTCTATTACTCTCAGTATATTTGTATAAATTGATATAGATACATTTCATTGTGTATATGAATGAATCTAACCTTGAGATGTAGCAAAGTGTGGATTGAGTCGACCCAAAGGATGATTGGGTCAACCCCGGCACATCAAGAAAGCATTTGGCACACTTCTGCAAAAATGACACAGATGAACAGTGAGTTGGGTCGACCCAAGAAAAACATGAGTCGATCCAAACATCAAGATCCTCAAACAACTCAGAAAATGGTTCTCTGGATTTACTGAGAGGGTCGACCCAAGATAAAGTTGAGTCGACCCAAGCTTGAGTCGACCCAAACCCTGAGTGGGTCGACCCAAAGGCAAGACAGAACAGAAGACAGAAAAGGTTCTCTGGAAACCCTGTTAGGGTCGACCCAAGAAGAAGTTGAGTCGACCCAACTGAACCTTAAGTCGACCCAAAGAAAGGTTGGGTCGACCCAAGTGAAGGAAGGCTGAATTGCAAGTTTCTGTGTTTCTGAGAGGGTCGACCCAAGGAAAGTTTGAGTCGACCCAAGTGAAAGTTGGGTCGACCCAAGGACAGGTTGAGCCGACCCAAACACGGGCAGAAGCATAACGGCTAGTTAAGCAGAAGTACTTTTTGTCCTTCCAAAAGTGAGTAACGGCTAGTTTTTGAATTCTAACCATTGGGGCTTGTCCAATGGATGTAGGAAACTATTTAAAGTGGCACTATTCATCAGATAGAATATCCTTTTTAAAGAATATCAAAGAGTACACAAGAAAGAGAAAGTACCCTAATCTTCTTCATCCAAGTACTTCATTCAAGAATCAAAGAAAGGGGTTGAGCAGATTCAAAGAGTCATCAAGAGCTCCATCCTCCCTTGAAGAGTGAAGCATCCTTGACAAAGAAGAGAGAAGTCACTACAAGCGATAAATACCTTCTAAACTCTTCTTTGTAGATTACATTGTTTTATTTGCTCATCTAGGAGTTTAAATCTTCTTCCTTTATTTGTTAAACTTGGTTGGTTAGCCCGCAAAACCAACGGAATAGGTTGATTGGTGAACCCGGAAAACCAATTGTAAAGGTTCGTTGGTGAGCCCGAAAAACCAACATAGGTTCGTTGGTGAGCCCGTAAAACCAACATAGGTTTTTGGTGAACCCGGAAAACCAAAGTGTAAAGGTTTTTGGATTGTGAGCCCGGAAAACAATCCAACTGTAACCCGCGGGATTATAGTGAATTCCCAAGGGGTCGCTTGGGGAGTGGACGTAGGTGCTAAGGAGAGCACCGAACCACTATATTTCTTGTTGTTTGTATTGTGAGTTGTTTAAGTTTACTAACTCATCATTTAACACAAGTAAGATAATTAAAATTAAAAGAAACCAATTCACCCCCCCCTCTTGGCTTGTCACCTTGGGCAACAAGTGGTATCAGAGCAAGGTGCTCCAATAGTACTCATTGATCTCACAATCAAGAGTTAAAGATCATGACAACCCAAGTGGGATGTTCTATGAGTGAGGGTCAATCCACAAATAGACCACCTCTATTTAATGGCACAAACTACACATATTGGAAAGCTAGGATGAGGATATTCATTCAAGCTTCAGACTATGAATTATGGTACATCGTAACTAGAGGACCTCACACACCCACACTTAATATAGAGGGCACTATCATACCCAAACCAGAAATGGATTGGAATGAAAGTGATAGAAGATTGGCACAATTAAATGCAAAAGCTATAAATGTACTTTATTGCTCATTAGATGTAAGTGAATTTAATAGAATATCTACTTGCATTACTGCTAAAGAAATTTGGGACAAACTTGAGGTCACTCATGAAGGGACCAATCAAGTTAAGGAGTCAAAAATAAACATATTAGTACACAAGTATGAATTGTTTAAAATGGAATCTACTGAGTCCATAACTGATATGTTTACTCGTTTTACTAAAATTATAAATGGGCTTAAGAGTTTGGGAAAGTCTTACACTAACTCTGAATTGGTGCGAAAAATTCTCAGGTCTCTACCAAGAATTTGGGAGGCCAAGGTAACCGCAATTCAGGAAGCTAAGGACCTCAACACACTGCAATTAGAGGAGCTTCTAGGATCACTCATGACCCATGAGTTGACAATGAGGCAAAATTCAGAAGATGAGGTTAAGAGAAGAAAGCCCATTGCCCTAAAGACTACCACCCCTAAACAACAAACTGAATCGGAAGATTCAGATGATGATGATGAATTTGATGAAGAAGGGATGGCTATGCTTGGAAGAAAATTCAGAAAATTTATGAGATATAGAAAGAAACCCTTCCTCAAAGGTAGCTCAAGCAAAGAAAAGGGTAAGGACAAAGAAAAGGAAAAAGAAACTCCTATTTGCCATGAGTGTAACAAACCCGGGCATTATAAGATAGATTGCCCAGATTTGAAATGGATGGCAAGAAAACTGAAAAAGAAGAACTTCATGGCTGAATGGAGTAAAAGTGAGGAGTCAAGTTCGGAAGAGGAAGATCATCAAGAGACGGCCCAAATATGTCATATGACCAATGACGATGAGGTAGATTCTGAACTTGACTGTGATTTTACTGTTGATGAATTACATGATGCATTCTTAGAACTCATGGAAGAACATAAGAAACTAATCAATAAAAATAAAGTTCTGAAAGAAGAAAATCAATCTCTTGTCAAAGATAAGTTAAAACTATCTCATAACTATGAAACATTAAGTAGAAAACTTACAAACGAAACTAAGAATCTAATTGCTGAAAATATCAAGTTAAAAGAAGATGCTGAAAAATATAAATCCTTGGTAGATAAGTTTACACTTAGTTCTACCAAACTAAATATGATTCTTGATAGTCAAAAAGCTGTATATGATAAGGCTGGTTTAGGATATAAAACAAATAGGAAACAAAAATTCTTAAAGAACATTTTTGTAAAAGCTAAAAATAAAAATATTACTTGTCATTGCTGCAATAAATTAGGACATAGAGCATATGAATGTAACTATAGAAAGTCCAGTCAAAACAAATTAAGTAATAATCAAAAGATTAAATTCAAGAAAGTTTGGATTCTAAAAGGAACATCAAGTACTAACCCTAAAGGACCCAACATAGTTTGGGTACCTAAAGCTCTTTCTTGATCTTGATTGCAGGGGTGTCTTGCAGCTGATAAAGTGGAAAAACGATGGTATCTAGATAGCGGCTGTTCAAGACACATGACCGGTGACGTAGATCAATTTGTCACCTTGGAATCAAAGAAGGGTGGAGTAGTAACCTATGGAGACAATGGTAAAGGGCATATCATTGGAAAGGGTAAAATTTTCATTACTCCATCTATTTTTATAGAAAATGTCTTATTAGTTAAGGGATTGAAACATAATCTGCTTAGCATAAGTCAATTTTGTGATAAAGGGTTTAAAGCCACATTTGAAGCATCTGTATGCATAATCACAAATCCTAAAGATAATAGCATTGTACTTGTAGGACAAAGGCAAAGAAATATTTACTTGGTAGATCTTCATGATTTAGGCAAGAAAAATGGATTATGCTTAATTACTAATGAAGAAAAGAAAAATGAAACAAGTTGGCTTTGGCATCGTAGACTAGGACATGCTAGTATGGAATTAATCTCAAAACTAGTCAAGAAGGAATTAATAAAGGATGTGCCAAAATTGATTTTTGAAAAGGACAAAATCTGTGGACCATGTTCTTTGGAAAAACAAACTAAATCATCTTTCAAATCAAAGAATATAGTATCAACAACTAGGCCTTTTGAACTTATATACATGGATTTATTTGGACCCACTAGAACTGCGAGTCTAGGAGGGAAGAAGTATGGACTAGTTATTGTTGATGATTTTTCAAGATATACATGGGTTTCATTTTTGGCACATAAGAATGAAGCATTTTCAGAATTCTTGAAACTATATAATAATATCATAAATGAAAAGAAACTCACCTTAGTAGCAATTCGAAGTGATCATGGTACTGAATTTGAAAATCAACACTTTGAAGAATTTTGTACTAAAAATGGTATTTCACATCAATTTTCAGCACCTAGAACGCCTCAACAAAATGGGGTTGTTGAAAGAAAAAATAGGACATTGGCAGAAATGGCACGCACGATGTTGTGTGAGTCAAATCTTCCAAAGTACTTTTGGGCTGAAGCTATAAGCACTGCTCGCCATATTCTAAATCGAGTTTTAATACGACCAATAACCAAGAAAACTCCTTATGAACTTTGGAAGAATAAGAAACCAACTGCTAAATATCTTAAAGTATTTGGATGTAGATGTTTCATCTTAAACAATGGCAAGGAGGATCTAAGTAAATTTGATGCCAAGTCAGATGAAGGTATCTTCTTAGGATACGCCACATCTAGCAGGGCATACAGAGTATTCAATAAAAGAACTCTAGTAGTGGAAGAGTCAGTCAATATTATATTTGATGAGTCTGATAGTGAGTCTGCTAGGAAAGAAAATATTGTTGATGATGATACAGGAATTATCGACTTTGAAAAGTTGAATATTGATGACGTGCCAATTCAAGATAAGGGAGATGATTGCGTGCCACCACAATCCCAAAGCTTGCCAAAGGAATGGAGGTATGCATATGGACACCCTAAAGACTTAATCATTGGTGATCCATCTCAAGGGGTAAGAACTCGATCATCTCTTAGAAACTTAAATGCCTAAGACTTATGAAGAAGCTGAAAAAGATACTAATTGGATAAATGCCATGCAAGAAGAATTAAATCAATTCAAAAGAGGTAATGTATGGACATTAACTGAAAGACCAAAGCATAACTCAGTAATTGGAACAAAATGGATATTTAGAAATAAATTAGATGAAAATGGGTTAGTTATAAGAAATAAGGCTAGACTTGTAGCTAAGGGATACAATCAAGAAGAAGGAATAGATTTTGATGAGACATTTGCTCCTGTAGCTAGATTAGAGGCTATTAGATTACTTCTAGCATTTGCATGTTTCATGGATTTCAAATTGTATCAAATGGATGTGAAGAGTGCATTCTTAAATGGTTTTATTGAGGAGGAAGTATATGTAGAACAACCTCCTGGTTTTGAGAATCATGAATTGCCAAATCATGTGTTTAAACTACATAAGGCATTATATGGATTAAAGCAAGCACCTAGGGCTTGGTATGATCGATTTAGCAAATTTCTGCTTAATAATGACTTTAGTAGAGGAAATGTAGATAAAACTCTATTTCTCAAAAGAAAGGACAAAAATCTATTAGTGGTACAAATATATGTAGATGACATAATCTTTGGTGCCACAAATGATACTCTTTGCAAAGAATTTGCTGATTTAATGCATGGAGAATTCGAAATGAGTTTGATAGGAGAACTAAGTTTCTTTCTAGGATTACAAATCAAACAAACTAAGGAAGGCATTTTCATTCATCAAACTAAGTATACAAAGGAAATACTAAAAAAGTTTGGGAATGAAAATCATAAGGGAGTAGGCACTCCAATGAATCCTACTAGTAAGCTAGACAAAGATGAAAAAGGGAAGAGTATTGATATTAAGCTCTATAGAGGACTAATTGGATCCTTGCTCTACCTTACTGCTAGTAGACCCGACATCGTATTTAGTGTAGGAATATGTGCTAGATACCAATCGGATCCTAAGGAGTCACATTTAAGTGCTGTTAAAAGAATCCTTAGATATTTAAGAGGAACTACCAATATAGGATTATGGTACTCAAGAGACTCCTGTCTAGATTTGCTTGCATATTCAGATGCTGATTTTGCCGGATGCAAATTAGATAGGAAGAGCACAAGTGGCACATGTCAATTCTTAGGAAATAACTTAGTATCATGGTTTAGCAAAAAGCAGAATTCAGTGGCACTGTCCACAGCTGAAGCTGAATATATAGCTGCTGGTAGTTGTTGTGCTCAAGTACTATGGCTTAAGCAACAACTAGAGGACTATGGAGTTAAGCTAGATAATATTCCTATTAAGTGTGATAATACTAGTGCCATAAATCTTACTAAAAATCCAGTTCAGCATTCTAAAGCCAAATACATAGAAATAAGGTATCATTTTATTAGGGATCATGTGCAAAATGGAAACATATGTATTGAACATATATGCACTGAAAAACAATTAGCCGACATATTTACAAAATCCTTGAGTGAAGATAGATTCTGCACGCTAAGGAGAGAATTAGGCATATGTGATCCTTTTTATTGAAGAAATATAAAAGGGAGCAAGTAGTCTCATGATACATTCCTTCAATTTCAAAAAACCCATGAAACATGAGTCATACTTGTTATCTATAGATTCCTTACTCATGTATCATTGTCCTAGAAAGAATTTATAAGGATTGGAAGCAAGAAAAATTTTTAGAAGCAAAAAGGAAGAGAAAAGAAAAATTCTGCACTTGGGTCGACCCAACCCAGATTAGGGTCGACCCAACGTTGAGTCGACCCGAGAAATTTCTTGAGTCGACCCAACGTTGGGACCCCACTGTTAAAAGGGGGACCCGAGAGCTCTATTAGGGCACTGTTTGCCCTTGTCCTCTTCTGAATACTCTATTCCCCACTCTCCAAACTCCTCCAAACTCCTCCAAACAGTAGATTACCTTAAGATCTTGGAGAAATGGGACCCAAAAGAGCCGTAGCCAAGAGATCCGGAAGAGTCTCACGGATCCAACGTGAGGAAAGGCAACCTACGGAGCCATCTACAGTGTCTCCACAACGTGAGGCACGTGCGGAGCCACCTCCTCCTCCTTCCCCCTCAGTTATACTTGCAAGATTTGCGGGGAGACCAGTTACAACGGGGAGAAGGATCCATTCCGAGTTCTTTGATCAAGAAGGGTTCCGGTTGACGGAATGGATCCAAAGGCAAGGTTGGGAGTATCTTTGCTCCCTAGATGTGATGATCTATCCCGGATTAGTTCGGGAGTTCTATGCCTTCCTTAAAACTGGAATGGGAGGGCTTATTTCGGAAGTTCGAGGAGTTAGGGTTCGAGTTTCCGAGGAAAGTTTGAGTGAGCTACTTTATCTTCCCTGCAAAGGAGCCACTCCGGAAAAGCCAGAAAACAAGATGAGAGCTCTGCAGTTGATTATGGAAAATGAGGACTTTGACTTCTCAGAAAAGGTAATAGCAAGCTCTTTATCTGCTGAAATGAGATTATTGCTCAGCATCATAAATAGAATTTTATTTCCAAAGAGCGGGAGATTCGATCTCATCACAGAGCGAGATCTAGTAGTGATGGAGTATATTATTCAGGGTATTCCCCTGAATCTTCCGGCCATGATACTGAAGCAGATGAGGAAAGTAATCTGCAACTCCAGAGTATCACTACTTATGGTATGATACTCACGTTGATTTTTCGACAGCACGGTATATCTGTCGAGGGGGAGGCATCCAGGAGTCTGCTTCATACTGACACATACACTGCACGGACACTTATACGCATGGGATATGAGAAAGTGAACGGGCAGTGGATTAATACTGGAGCAGGGATTCAGGGTGAGGCACCAGAGGGTGATGCACCAGATCATGGAGACCCTATCCCTGAGGATGAGGAGCATATGGATCATCCTACTGCACTTTCGGAGGCTGGACCATCGTCATCTGTTCCTCCGAGAGATATAGATGAGTTCTGGAGTAGGATGACTGAGATCATGTCAGCTCAGGCGAGGACTATCACTGACGGGCTGACGAGCAGATTAGATAGTATGTCAGCTCAAGCGAGGACTATTACTGATAGGCTGACGAGCCGACTGGACATCATGTCTGCTGAGATCAGTGATCTGAGGCAGCAGATAGGAGCACTCCGAAGAGAGAGAGAGACCCATGGACCATCTGTGCCACAGGCTGCTGAGTCAGAGATTTCGGCACAGAGTCATCCAGCTCGTCGTGCTCCACGCCAGACACAGTCTCACCAGGCTCGACCTCCCCTCGCCACATACACTAGGAGGATGAGGACTAGATCCCAGCCATTAGATACTCCCTAGGCTGATATTAGCATTTCTGTTTAGAGCCTAGGCTAGATATCTAGTTCTCATATGTATTTTGTGTTTATCATGTATCTTTAAACTTTGATTGAGGAACATTGTATTTGCTTTTGTTTTTGACATGAATGTACTAAAATGTTCCTATTTTGATCAATGAAGTTTGAATGTTTGTTATTTTTTTTGTGTCTTTTCCCATGCACCTATTTGATGATAACAAAAAGGGGGAGAAGTAAAGAAAGAGTAATAGGGGGAGAAGTAAAGATAGAGCAATAAGAGGAGAAGTAAAGAAAGAAAGAGAAATAACTTGTAAAACAAATTGAAAATCATATACATCCAAGGAGGAGCAATTTGTAACAATTAAAATGATCAAATCAAATATTTCTATCAAATTTCAGAATTTGGCACATAGAATTTCAGAATTTGGCACGCACCTTTCACACCTCGATACATAACCTGAAACTCATGTTTTAACTCAAAGTTTTGGAGTTTCATCTTTAAAGAATTATAAATGAAAGGAGGAGCAATTCAAAAAAGTCAAATTGGCAACATTTGAATGATATAGGGGGAGACTTCACTCTTATATTTTGAAAAGCTGAATTTCAGCAAGTTAAGCCCTTTTAAAACTAATTTTAAGATAAGTATCAATAGGCTCATACTCTTTATTTTGTAATCATCAAAAAGGGGGAGATTGAGGATGATAGTGTTCTTTTGATGATTAACAAGCAATTATCTAGAGTATGTTATAAGTTAAATCGATACTTCATTTATAAGTCTATTACTCTCAGTATATTTGTATAAATTGATATAGATACATTTCATTGTGTATATGAATGAATCTAACCTTGAGATGCAGCAAAGTGTGGATTGAGTCGACTCAAAGGATGATTGGGTCGATTCCGGCACATCAAGAAAGCATTTGGCACACTTCTGCAAAAATGGCACAGATGAACAGTGAGTTGGGTCGACCCAAGGAAAGCATGAGTCGACCCAAATATCAAGATCCTCAAACAACTCAGAAAATGGTTCTCTGGATTTACTGAGAGGGTCGACCCAAGATAAAGTTGAGTCGACCCAAGCTTGAGTCGACCCAAACCCTGAGTGGGTCGACCCAAAGGCAAGACAGAACAGAAGACAGAAAAGGTTTTCTGGAAACCCTGTTAGGGTCGACCCAAGAAGAAGTTGAGTCGACCCAACTGAACCTTAAGTCGACCCAAAGAAAGGTTGGGTCGACCCAAGTGAAGGAAGGCTGAATTGCAAGTTTCTGTGTTTCTGAGAGGGTCGACCCAAGAAAAGTTTGAGTCGACCCAAGTGAAAGTTGGGTCGACCCAAGGACAGGTTGAGCCGACCCAAACACGGGCAGAAGCATAACGGCTAGTTAAGCAGAAGTACTTTTTGTCCTTCCAAAAGTGAGTAACGGCTAGTTTTTGAATTCTAACCATTGGGGCTTGTCCAATGGATGTAGGAAACTATTTAAAGTGGCACTATTCATCAGATAGAATATCCTTTTTAAAGAATATCAAAGAGTACACAAGAAAGAGAAAGTGCCCTAATCTTCTTCATCCAAGTACTTCATTCAAGAATCAAAGAAAGGGGTTGAGCAGATTCAAAGAGTCATCAAGAGCTCCATCCTCCCTTGAAGAGTGAAGCATCCTTGACAAAGAAGAGAGAAGTCACTACAAGCGATAAATACCTTCTAAACTCTTCTTTGTAGATTACATTATTTTATTTGCTCATCTAGGAGTTTAAATCTTCTTCCTTTATTTGTTAAACTACTTGTAAAGGTTGGTTGGTTAGCCCGCAAAACCAACGGAATAGGTTGATTGGTGAACCCGGAAAACCAATTGTAAAGGTTCGTTGGTGAGCCCGAAAAACCAACATAGGTTCGTTTGTGAGCCCATAAAACCAACATAGATTTTTGGTGAATCCGGAAAACCAAAGTGTAAAGGTTTTTGGATTGTGAGCCCGGAAAACAATCCAACTGTAATCCGCAGGATTATAGTGAATTCCCAAGGGGTCGCTTGGGGAGTGGACGTAGGTGCTAAGGAGAGCACCGAACCACTATATTTCTTGTTGTTTGTATTGTGAGTTGTTTAAGTTTACTAACTCATCATTTAACACAAGTAAGATAATTAAAATTAAAAGAAACCAATTCACCCCCCCTCTTGGCTTGTCACCTTGGGCAACAGATCCTATCTAGATGCAACCTTAATCCGATATCGAACCTACTGCAACCAATCTACACTACAAGGATCCTTAGGGCCTATGTTTATGTGCTCGTCAAACTACAGCAACCTCACCGTGATTAGCTAAGGCACCACATGTCTAAATACTAGTCATACAACTATAGCATCTAGTAAGTCACTGACGAGTGGATAGATATTCAAGTGACTTCCTGCTTTGGTCATGCTCAGTTTCCTTGTTCTCTAATAAGCACTTGCACAATTACTCTAGTGTCCCCACATTGTAGATTTAAGACTTGTCCATTAAGAAAAGTGATCTGCGCACTAATATCATCGGATCGATCACCATCCTTCGTGATGATCCATCGATAAGGAGCAATTTAGAAATTAAATACCTAATGACACATATCTTAAATTCTCAACTCTTGAGAATATGTGTTATTATCTTATTAATTCGTAGGACAATTTACGAACACACAATAACATGAATGAACAAAATGCCCAATTTTATTAATTAATAAAAAGATCAAGTACAAATTGCATGCCCCAGAACAAATACAATGCGTCTGCCAAATTGGCTTGTAGGGCATACTTCTAACAATCTCCCACTTGCACTAAAACTAATTACACATATATCTAAGCCCCATCTTCTCAAGATGTGCTTCTATCTTTTATTGACTGAGCTGCTTAGTGAATGGGTCTACCACGTTGTCTGTGGAGTCTACTCTCTGCACCTCTATATACATTTTTTTCGAGGTAGTCGCATTTCAGATGTTATCGCCGCTCTATGTGCTTGGACTTCTGGTGAGACCTCGGCTCCTTAGCTAGTGCTATGGTGTCATTGTTGTCGCAGTAGAGTGTGATGGCATCTGATGACATTACGCCTAACTCTTCAACAAATATTTTGTACCAGAATACTTTCTTTGTAGCTTCAGAGGAGGCAATGTACTCAGCTTCCTATAGCCGAAGCATAAGGGATCTTGCTCATGCGTTGAATCTCTTCAAATATATTGGGGCGTATCTTCTTGGAGAGATTAATACCATGCCTAAGGGGTAGCAATCTCCTTTTAGAGTTTTTCATGCTGAACCTCTTCAGCACTTTCTCTATGTACATTTTCTGTGATAGGCCAAGCATCCTTTTAAATCTATCTCTATAGACCTTAATCCCCAAAATGTAGGATGCTTCTCCAAGGTCTTTCATGAATAATTCCTTAGACAACCATACCTTGACCGAAGTAAGCATGGGAATATAATTCCTAATTAGGAGGATGTTATTCACGTATAATACAAGGAATACAACAGCCCTCCCACTAACCTTTTTATAAACACATGGTTTCTCTTCATTCTTGATAAAATCAAACGATTTGATTACATCATTGAAATGAGTATTCTAACTTCGAGACGCTTGCTTTAGTCCATAGATGGATCTTTGCAGTTTGCAAACCTTGTGATCACAATTACTGAAAGTGAAACCCAAAGACTGCTTCATATAGATATCTTTCTCAAGATATCTATTTAGAAATGCAGTTTTCATATCCATCTGCCATACCTCATAATTATGATATGCTGCAATGGCAAGCAATGTTCGAATGGACTTCAGCATGGCTATAGGCAAAAAGTTTTCTGATAGTCAATGTTTTCATGTTGACTATAACCTTTCGCCACTAGCCTTGCCTTATAGGTCTCTACCTTGTCATCTGAACTTAATTTTCTCTTATAGATCCATTTACACCCGATAGGTACTATACCTTTTGGTGGATCTACTAAGGTCCAAACTTAGTTGGAATGTATGGAGTCCATTTCTGACTTCATTGCTTCCAGCCATTTCTCGGAATTGATGTCTAACATCGCCTCGTTGTAGGTATTGGGATCCTCAAAATGATCCCTATTTTTCATGAGGTACACTTCCTCTACTTTCTCTGTAAGCATACATAAGTATTTTTCAGGAGGATGGAAAATCCTACTAGATCTACGAGGTGAAGGAGATTCTACGTGTATTGGTTCAATATGAATAGGTTCTATAGGCACAGTGGCTTGTTGCTCTTTAGAGACTTTCTCTTCGAGCTCAGTTTTCTCCCACTACCTTTATCAAGGATAAATTGTTTTTCCAGAAAGACAGCATGTCGGCTCACAAACACTTTGTGATCTTATGGAACGTAAAAATTGTATCCTAATGACTCCTTATGATATCCTATAAAACGAGCACTAACTGTCCTAGCCTCTAACTTGTCTGCCTATTGTCGCTTGACATGGGCTGGACATCCCAAATCTTGAGATGATCAAGACTTGGTTTCTTACCATGCCACATCTCATATGGTGTGGTAGAAATAGATATAGAGAAAACTCTATTCAATATGTAAATCGCTGAAAGTAGAGCATATCCCCAAAGAAATAAGGGTAAATTAGTGAAGCTCATCATAGACCTGACAATATCCAATAGAGTCCGATTCCTCCTCTCTAACACTCCGTTGAGCTAAGGTGTACCAGAAGGGGTCCATTGTGAAACTATACATTTTTTTTTGAAATAATCACGGAATTCTCCACTAAGGTATTCACATCCTCGATCTGATCGAAGAATCTTAATGAATTTTTTTGTTTATTTTTCTACTTCATATCTGAACTCTTTGAACTTTTCAAAAGCTTGAGACTTGTATCTCATAAGATACACATACCCATACCGAGAGCAATTATCGGTAAATATTATGAAGTAAGAATAACCTCCCCTAGCCTGCACATCGAATGGGCCGTACACATCAGTGTGTACTAGGATAAGTATTTCAATAGACCTCTCCCCGTGTCATACAAAGGGTAATTTGGTTATTTTTTCTTGAAAGCAGGATTCACAAATCAGATATGACTCGAAAGTCAATGAGCCTAGAAGCCTATGTTTCTCCAATTTGTTTATTCTATCTTCTCCTATATGACCAAGCCTGAGGTACCATAAATACTTTTGATTTATCTCATCTTTAGATCTTTTTGATCCTATGGTACTCACTGTTTACTCAGATACATTCACAGATGTTAGATGTATGTCCTAAAAGCCAATCTGGCGGATACATTATTAATTCTGGGACATAAATTTGTACTTGACTTTATTATTATTGAATAATAAATAGGCATCTTTTCATTCATATTGTTTATGTGTCCATGAATCGTCCAAGGAATTAATAAGATGATGATACATATTCTCAAGAGTTGAAAATTTGAGCCATGTATCATTGGTGATTAATTTCTAAATGCTCCTGGTCAATGGATCATCACGAAGACGGTGATCAATCTGATTAGTGCACAGATCGCTTTTCTTATGGATGGACGAGACTCGAGTCCACAGTGTAGAGACACTGAAGTGATAGTGCAGGTGCTTGTTAGAGAACAAGGGTACTGAGCGTGACCAAGACAAGAAGTCACTTGGATGTCTATCCACTCGTCAGTGACTTACTTGATGTTGCAGTAGTGTGACTGGTCCTTTGACCTGCGGTGCTTCGGCTATTCACAGTGAGGTTATTGTAGTTTGACTACACATATACATGGTCTCTAGTCATATGGGTCCTTGTTGTGTAGATTGGCTGCAGTAGGTTCACTGTAGGAGTAGGGTATGCACTTACATGGAATCTATCGACCTTGATAGAAGAGGAGTGATCCTATATGATTTATTAGACTGAGTTCTAAGACCTTGGCCAGGAAAGTAATATAAAGTGGAGAAAGAGTTTTCCACTTTCGAACTCAAGTCGAATAAATCTAGACATATGACAGACGACGAGGTTTGACGAGTTATCCATGACCTCCGGTTTGTAGGAATTCACGATAGAAGGACTGTATCATACGATAACTGCACCTAGAGGTTCATCATTCTATTCTGCTGGGTAGCCACTACATACTGCTAGGTGTCACTGGTGGATGGTGAGACTCACAGGGATCATCTTGATGGTCGATAATTCCTGGTGAGTTGAGTTGAAATTGTTTCAACCCATTGAAAGAAGTTTTCAATGATATTCTGATAGAGATCGTAATATATCTCACTACCAGTCAGAATAGAACCTATGGAATCACACACATTAGAAGTATTGATCGATCCGATGGTTGAATTGTGATTAAGAATCGCATATGATCAATTAGATTGATAAATGGATAACCTGCTAAGAGTTAGTGGTTAGAAGAAGGAATAATTGCAATCAGATTGTAATTTAATTTAATTAATTGGACTTGATCATGAGTCCTACTTGGAGTAGGATTCTTGGAGTCCTAATTAGATTAGGATTTCAAATTAAATTAGAGTCCTACTTGGAGTAGGATTTCTAAAGTCCTAATTGTCTTAGGGCTGAAATTTAAACAAGTCCTGATTAAATTAGGATTTTCTTAAGTCCTAATTAATTAATCTAATTAATCAAATGACTCCTAATTGGATTAGGATTGAAGAGTTCAATTGAGTCATTGTTCAATTAAATTCTAATTGGATTTGGATTTGGAGGAATTAAATTGGGTGCACTTAATCCTATTTTGAATAGGATTGGACCTAGAACTAGTCCTAACCCAAACCCCACTTAATTTGATTAAGTGGGGCCAACCATATGGGAGAAGAGGGAGGGGCCTACGCCCCTCCCTTGGCTGGTGGCGTGAAGGAAAAAGGAGGGGCCATGCCCCTCCTATTTTGAATTCACAAAGGGATAAAGATGAGCTCCTAAAATTTAGGAGCTCATCTTTATCCACACACCATAAAAGAGGGGTTCAAAGGGGCTCCGAATTTTTCATGATTTTTCTTAGGATTTTTGGCAGCAAGGAACCTCCTTCCATTCCTCCTTTTAGCCATAAGGAAGCAAGGGAAAAGAAGCTCTTGGCGTGGTCTACTTCATCCCCTTCCTTGGTTCCAACACGAAGGAAAAATAAAAGGCTGCGGGTTTTTGTTCTCCTTCCATTGAACCATCCTTCTTCTTCCTCCTCCTTTAGGCATTCAAGAGTTGATTGATAGGGAGGATATCAGCCATCAATAGCCTTCTCTGCAAAGGAGCTAGCACCCCGGGGAGATCCAAAGGCTTCGATCGACTCATTACTTCGTGTGGATACCCGTAGAGGCCGGACGCGTGTGCGGCTTCCACTAAATCCTCATCAAATACCACGTGAATCAGATTTGCGGAGACCATCTACCCGCACAAGGTGAAGATCTGATCTTCTTAATCATGATTTTAAAATAATTTAATAAGAATTTAATTCTAATCTATCTATAAATGGTTTTAAAATACGTTCATGCGATGAACGGAATATGCACATGTCTTTCCGCTGCATATCTAAAAATTTTTGAATTTTCAGCGGCATGTGACAGATCCTAACAGTGGTATCAGAGCCATGGTTATGTAGATTAAAATTAGGATTAAATTTTTAAAGGTATTTTAGATCTAAAATTTAGGGGATTATGTTTGCTGAAATTTATGTATGCAGAATTTTCAACTTGCTGATTTTTTCTGCATACTAATTTTTAGATGCTTAAATTAATGATTCTAATGCTTTGATAATGTGATTACAAATATTTATAGTCAAATCTAGCATGATCAGCAAGTCATGAGATGGAATAATCAATTAAATTACATATCTAAAAAATAATTTTTATGCATGTGATGCGTATGGTGATGATCATGGATGGACCCTTTGAATGTGCGGAAATGTTCTGCGATGTTCTGTGATGCATGTAATTTTTAATTTTTCAGATGCCTGCGTGCATCTTAAATTCATGTATTAGAGACCTACTTGTCTCATAAAAAAGGGTTATAATTTTATTTTTATTCTTATTTAATTTTTAAAGCAATCTGGGATGTAATCTGTGATGTGTGTTGCACGTCGATGGTTGATCGATATGTACATCAACAAGCTCAACATGCACGGATCGAGATCAAAGGTTGATTGAAGATGGATCAAGGAGTTGATCACAATTGGACCTAGAGGATCAAGATCGAGTCAAGAGTTGAAGACGATCAAACCAATTGACGTGCATGTGCTTGTAAAATGACCCCATCCTGAATCCATGATCATCATCATTTAATTTTATTTTGATAAATGCCTGGATGTTTAATCTTATGTCTATGCGGGTAGACTTATATTTGCATGAGATGTGAACACGCAATCAAGTGAGACCTAATTATAAACCTTCCTAATTAGTCGAGAGTGAACCAACATGAGTTAGTCATATTAGATTAATTGATCTAATTGGTGTCTAGGCAAGCCTAAAAGGTGGTTACTTAATTAGGACCTTACTCTCCGAGTAAGGAAAGCCTCCCACCTGCTTACCTGGTCAATTGTTCGATTACCTCTTATGAAGAACTCAAGTTACAAACACTAAGACATGATTATGCAATATTAAGTCCATAGGTCTTCCACCGTAGTAGAGCTGCTAAGGTCTTTCCGATGTTGATTTGTCTCGGCTGGACACAGTGGGCAAGTTGCATCGGGGGAGTGGACCTCTCTATTAGACATGAGATGTTGCGGGGTAAAGATGGGGTTGGGCACCAATAACTGTTAGGTGATGACCCAACGACGATTTTATTTCTGCGGTTATACGGTGGGTCTGACTTAACTAAGTAATGAGGCCAATAACTGTTAGGTGAGGTCTTCATGACTTAGAGATCAAGTACCACTGCAATATGCTTGAGAAGCATTGTACAAGAGTTGTACACTCATCTATTTATACATCACCAATAACTGTTAGATGAGGCGGCATGTAAATCGGTGAGACCGCATTACCCACTAGAAATCCTAGTCGCGTGGGGTTTTTGTTTCTCCATCAGGAAAGTATGAGGGATTCGAGAAAATAGTGGGAGCATATTTGTTTTAAAAGACCCTAAAATAAAAAGAGTTCAAGTACAAAGTCTAACTAGAATCTTTACTCTCTACAGATCACAATGTCAGCTTCGAACCCTTTGACCCGTATCCTTGAGACCAACCGACTGACCCGAACCAATTACAAGGACTGGCTTAGAAACCTGAAAATTGTTCTGAATTGTGAGAAATTAGGGTATGTGCTCGAGCATGATATCCCCAGGTTACCAGCACGTCCTACTGATGATCAGCGTAAGACGCATCAAAAGTGGACAGATGACGATATTAGGGTCAAGTGCTACATCATGGCATCCATGACTAATGAACTTCAATGCCAGCATGAGAATATGAAGACTGCTAAAGAAATACTGGCACACCTGCAAGAGTTGTATGGTGAGCAGAGTCGCACAGCTCGCTTTGAAGTATCCAAGAGAATTTTCAAGGCAAAAATGCGCGAGGGGCAGTCTGTCCACGATCACTGTTTGACTATGATCAAGAACCTAGAGGAGCTTGAGAAGCTCGGTATGACCATGTATAAGGAACTGCAGATAGATTTGATCCTGCAATCCCTTCCTGGTTCATTTGGGCAGTTTATAGTAAACTACCACATGAATAAGTTGATTGCACTAAGACCGAATTGTTGAATATGTTGGTAACTATTGAGGGAGCTTTGAAAAGTTCAAGGGGCTCTATTCTGGCTGCTGAGCTGACTTCTTTCAATAGAAAGTCTACTTGGAAGAAAAAAAGCCTGTAAAGAAGCAGAAGAAAAATAAGAAGCCTAAGAAGGAAGTTCATAAGAAAAAGGCTAATGACAAGAAAAAATGTTTCCACTGCAATGTCGACGGCCACTGAAAAAGTAACTGCCCTTCATACCTCGAGAGCCTGAAGAACAAAAAAGCAGACACACCTTCTGAAGGTATGTTAGACTTGCTCGTAATTGAAACTAACCTTACGATTTCTTCTACTTCTAGTTGGGTTATAGATTCTGGTTCTAGTGCTCATTTGTGCACTACTATGCAAGGTCTAAAGGAAAGTAGGAGGCTGGCAGAAGGTGCAGTGACCCTTCGGGTTGGCAACGGGGCAAGAGTTGCTGCTGTAGCTGTGGGCACCTATCCTCTGCGATTATCGTCTGGATTTAGTTTATTGCTTAGAGACTGTTATTATATCCCTGCTGCTAGCAGGAATTTGATTTCTATTTCATGTTTAGCACAGGATGGTCATGTTATGACATTTGACAAAGACTGCTGTTCTATTTATTTCAGAAATAAATTAGTTGCACGTGGTTTCATGATTGACAGTCTCTATCACTTGCATGTTGATCTGTCTGTGAATGTGTCTGAACAAGTAGTGAGTGCCATAGGATCTAAAAGATCCAGAGATGAGATAAACCAGAAGTATTTGTAGCACCTCAGGCTTGGCCATATTGGAGAGGACAGAATGAACAAAATGGAGAAAGATGGGCTTCTCGACCCATTGACTTCCGAGTCATATTCAGTTTGTGAGTCCTGTCTTCAAGAAAAAATGGCTAGATTATCTTTTGTAGGACATGGGGAGAGGACCACTGAAATACTTACCTTGGTACACACTGATGTGTGTGGCCCATTTGATGTGTCAGCCAGGGATCGTTATTCGTACTTTATTATCTTTACTGATGACTATTCACGATATGGGTATGTGTATCTTATGAGATACAAATCTGAGTCTTTTGAAAAGTTCAAAGAGTTCAGAAATTAAGTAGAAAAACAAACTGAAAAAACCCTTAAGGCTCTTCGATCAGATCGAGGAGGAGAATACCTTAGTGGAGAATTCTGGGACTATCTCAAGGAGAATGGCATAGTCTCACAATGGACGCCTCCGGGTACACCTCAACTCAACGGGGTGTTAGAAAGAAGGAATCAGACTCTATTGGATCTGATCCAATCCATAATGAGCTTCACAGATCTGCCTATGTTTCTTTGGGGAGATGCCTTACTATCCGCGATTTATTTACTGAATAGAGTTTCCTCTAAATCCGTTCCTACCACACCGTATGAGATATGGCATGGTAAGAAACCGAGTCTTGGTCATCTCAAGATTTGAAGATGTCCGGCCTACGTCAAGCGACAACAGGTGGATAAGTTAGAGCCTAGGACCATAAGTGCTCGTTTTATAGGATATCCTAAAGAGTCATTAGGATACAATTTTTACGTCTCAGAGGATCACAATGTGTTTGTGAGCCGACATGCCATTTTCTTGGAAAAATAGTTTATCCTTGATAGAGGCAGTGGGAGGAAAATTGAGCTTGAATAGAGAGTCTCTGAAAAGCAACGAGTAATGGATCCTATAGAACCTATTCATACAGAGCCAGTACACGTATTACCTCCTCCACCTCGAAGATCAAGTAGGGTCTCCCATCCTCCTGATAGATACTTAGGTATGTTTATAGAAGATACCAAGAAAATGTTCCTTATGGGAGATAGGAAACATGTACAGGACCCCAATACCAACAACGAGGCAATATCTGATATCGATTCCGAGAAATGGCTGGAAGCCTTGAAGTCAGAAATAGACTCCATGTATTCCAACCAAGTCTGGACCTTAGTAGATCCAGTAGAAGGTATAGTACCTATTGGATGCAAATGGATCTACAAAAGGAAGATAGGTTCGGATGGAAAGGTAGAGACCTATAAGGCAAAGCTAGTGGCGAAAGGATATAGTCAGCGCGAAGGCATTGACTATCAGGAGACCTTTTCACTTGTAGCGATGCTGAAATCCATTCGAACATTGCTTGCCATTGCAGCATTTCATGATTATGAAATATGGCAGATGGATATGAAAACTGCTTTTCTGAATGGATATCTTGATAAAGATATCTATATGGAGCAGCCTCTGGGTTTCATTTCCAGTGATGGAGATCACAAGGTCTGCAAGCTGCAAAGGTCCATCTATAGACTGAAGCAAGCATCTCGGAGTTGGAACACTCGTTTCAATGATGCGATCAAATCGTTTGATTTCATCAAGAACAAAGAGGAACCGTGTGTTTACAAGAAGGTTAGTGGGAGTACTGTCGTGTTCCTCGTACTGTACGTAGACGACATCCTCCTAATAGGAAATGATATTCCCATGCTAACTTCGGTCAAGATCTGGTTGTCAAAAGAGTTCTCCATGAAAGATCTTAAGGAAGCATCCTACATTTTGGAGATTAAGGTCTATAGAGATAGATCTAAAAGGATGCTTGGCCTATCACAAAAGATGTATATAGAGCAGGTACTGAAGAGGTTCAGTATGGAAAACTTCAAAAGGGGTCTATTACCCCTTAGGCATGGGATTCATCTCTCCAAGAAAATGTGCCTCAACATATCTGAAGAGATTCAATGCATGAGCAGGATTCCTTATGCTTCGGCAATAGGAAGCCTCATGTATGCCATGCTATGTACACGATCGGATATAGCCCTTGCTATGAGTGTCACCAGCAGATATCAGTCGAATCCAGGCGTAGAGTATTGGACTGCTGTGAAGAACATTCTTAAGTGCTTAAGAAGAACTAAAGATTTGTTCTTGGTTTTTGGAGGATCATCAGAGTTAAAGGTAGAAGGATACACAGATTCAGATTTTATGACTGATATTGATGATAGAAAGTCTACATTTGGATATGTGTTCTTGTGTAATGGTGGTACGGTAAATTGGAAGAGTTCCAAACAACCGATCATTGCTAATTTTACCATGAAAGCTGAGTATATCGCGGCCTCTGAAGCTGCAAAGGAAGCCTTCTGGTTCAAAAAATTCATTGCAGAGCTAGATGTAATGCCATCAGATGCCATCACACTCTACTGCGATAATAATGGCGCCATAGCTCTTGCTAAGGAGCCAAGGTCTCATCAGAAGTCCAAGCATATAGAGCGGCGCTTTCACCTCATGCGCGATTACCTCAAGAAGAAATACGTCGAGGTGCAGAGAGTAGACTCCGCGGACAACGTGGCTAAAAATATGCTAAACAGATCGTTGTTAGAACCGACAAATAAAGTTTAAATTAATTTTACTCTTACCTGTTCTACTCGAAGAATAGCGGTTGTAAGAGGTCGATCCATAATGAGACGATTGGAGTTGCATAAAAATTAGAACGTTCACTCGGATTTGAAATTGATTTTTGAATGATAAGAGGAAAACATTACGTCGGGGATGTTGATAGATTCTCTAGTCTACCGAAGAATGAGTGCTTTCCAGACTTGAGAGCGTAGGAATAGCAGGAATCAGAAGGACTGGAGACGCAGAGGAATTTTCATTCAAATATTTTTAATTGAAATTAACTAGAAGACATGTACTTAGATTCAAAGAGCATTTATATATTTAACTAATCAAAGAAAAGCTTTGGCATAAATTAAAATGGATGAAAACAAGAAGATTGAAGCGAACATAAATTGCATAAAGGAAGATTTAATGTATTGTATAAAAAAAATTAAAAGATTGCATAAATAAAATCTTAAAAGTAAAACTCTCCATCAAAATAAAATTCTCTAAAGTTAAAACTTAAAACATTGTTCGCAATTAATACTCAAACTCAAAATACATTGCTCTCAATTAAAATTCAGACTAAAAACAACACATTGCTCTTAATTAAAATAAAACTAAACATAAAACATTGCTCTTAAAAATAAAACTTGTAGGGTTCTAGCATGTTATAATGGGCAGCGGAAGCTAGGGATTTTAAAAATTTTCTTAATAAAGTCCCTATGCATGAAACCCTTTTAAGCCTAGATCACCTTAATGATTACAATCAAATAATATAAAATAAATGCAGAATTAGTAGAATACCTCAAACGCTAATCCAAAGTGTACAATCTCCACGAGGCGTCCAAGTGTCCGCCCTCCAATGGTGATCCACACGAAAACTTGATCAAGACTTTAGCTCCAAAGACTTTTGATCCTTTAATGCAGAATTCTTTTAAAGAACTCTAATGGCTTGCTTTCCTTCCTTTCTATTTTTCTTTAGCCTTCTAAAATCACTTCCAATCCTTTTGTCCTAAGGAAGACCACCTTGTCTTGGCTTAGGACACACTAGAAGCAATGTTAGAAAGAAAGAAACTAATGTAAGAAAGAAGGGATATGAGAGAGAGAGAGTTGGATTGATTTCCGATGATTAGAAAACACCGGGAGCATTCCTATTTATAGATGGCGTGGGGATGCATCACCAAAGGATGCATCCCATCCACACATCCTTCAGATGGGGCGTGATAAGAGGAGAGAAGGCGCCACAAAAATAGGGAGAGGCGTATCAAAAGTGGTTATGATAAGATCAAGCGCTTATGATGTGGCGCTTGATTCCCTAAGCACCTCTTCATGAAAATGCGCCGTACTCTTTCCTTTTTTCACTTCTTCTCACGCAAGAAAAATAGGAACCAACCTTATCCATTCATCAAGGGTTGATGATGATCCAAAGGCCATGAAAGAAGGCGCCATATATCCCTTAGGCGTGATGAAGAGAGAAGAGAGAGAATGGATAAGATCAAATAAATGGTTCATCCTTATCCATTTAATCTTCACGTATTCTCTCTCTTTCCTTCACCTATTTTTCATCTCCACGTCTCCCAATGATATCCATCACGTCATCATGATCTCCCATCATCCTATGATGAAAATCCAATGGCTCCAATTCATGGTGCCATCCATTTGATCCATCTCTTCATCCAAATGTTGATCCAACGGTCAAAAATGAATGATTTATCAAATCTAATCCAATTAGACTCAAACCAAGCCAATTAGGAGCCAACTCTTGGCTAACCCATATTAGAATATGATCTAATCAAATTAGATCAATTAAGAATCAGATTCGAATTCAATTCGAATCAGATTCGAATCCAGTTCGAATCAGGAGCTAAGGTTTGCAACACCTGCTAGGATGTTTATCTTGCAAACATGATCTAATCCAATTAGACCCTTGATAAGTTTTCTTGTGTGTGACCCATTGGGTTCCATACTTAGCCAGCAATAGGTGTGAGTGCGAGTTGACCCAACTTGATTAGAACTCTTCTAATCGATTTAAGTCCAAACTGCGCGAACCCGAACTTAACAATTAGAATCCTTTCTAATTGGTGATCGAATTAAACTCTTTAATTCGATCAAACCTATAAGACAAGATTGACGTCTAGCAACGTGTCATGTCTACCCGGAAAATATAGAATTTGGTGGAAATACCAAAAATACCCTTCAGTGGCAAGTTACCATGCAATTCAATCCTTTAATCAAACTGCATCCCAAATATGTATATGAGTATGAATATATGTCAAACTCAATTTCATATTCATATTTTTCTCAATCTTTTAATGATAATTCAAATAATGAAACATTAGAAACTCTTTCTAATTTTCATTCTGCTTTGATCAAAGGCTTCCTGAATTATCATATGATTAGAATAAATAGGATGCTATCTTCTCTTACTAGAAGTGATTAATTCCTTGTTGATCTACTCATAATCTTCGTACACAATCCACCATATCCAGAAGACCTCGTACATAACTTATTGTCATGAATGAGTGTAAACCAAAACATAGGTTCATGTGCACAAGATACCATGGTGATCTCAGGTCAAAGGATCAGTTGCACAACTCCCACTAAGAGAATCATCTTTTGACATGTAAGTAAGACTTCATAAGATTTCTCTTTGTAGGTCAATTCAGTGAACTCATTCTTCTAATGAGCACCCATATCTTTGTATTAGTGTCTCCACACAAATGATTGTGAGATCAATCATCCTCTGCATCGAGCATACATAAGACATGCCAGTCTTTCCGGTAATCATTGATCTCCGACTCAATGTACCAATGACTGGGAATATTTAAGATTAGGATTTTAGGATTTTAAGTCTCACTAGTATGATCTCATCATAGTCTTAAAACCATTGCCCTAATCTAAGGAGTTTATCATAAATATAATCAACAGCATATGATAAAACATAACGCCTTTATTCATATTTAAATGTCATGTACATGATTTGGACAAATCAAAAGAAAAACCCTTCGCAATACATATTGTGATTGGCTTGTAGGGCATCTACTCTTTCAATCTCCCACTTGCACTAAAGCCAATCGCTCTTATATTTTATCCCCATACAATCGAGGTGGCGATCGAACTGCTGTTGTGGTAGAGCTTTAGTGAACGGGTCTGCTAAGTTGTTCTTGGTGTCTACTCGTTCAATGACTATGTCTTGTCTCTCGACAATCTCTCGAACAAGATGGAAGCGTCTTAGAATGTGCTTGGATTTGTGATGAGACCTTGGTTCCTTCGCTTGAGCAACAGCTCCAGTGTTATCACAATAAACTGGGACTGGTCCAGCAATCTCGGGAACTACTCCTAACTCAGAGATGAACTTCTTCATCCAGACAGCTTCCTTAGCGGCTTCACTTACAGCAATGTATTCTGCCTCAGTAGTTGAGTCAGCTACAGTTTGCTGTTTGGAACTCTTCCAGCTCACTGCACCACCATTTAGGGTAAAGACATACCCTGAAGTGGACTTGCTATCATCTGGGTCTGATTGAAAACTAGAATCAGAAAATCCTTCTAGTTTCAACTCAGATCCTCCATAAACTAGAAAAATATCTTTAGTCCTTCTCAAGTACTTAAGAATATTTTTCACAGCTATCCAATGATCCTCTCCTGGATCAGCCTGGAATCTACTTGTTATGCCTAAGGCATAAGCAACATCAGGCCTAGTACATAGCATAGCATACATAATCGATCCTACTGCCGAAGCATAGGGAATAGAATTCATTCTATTCCTCTCTTCAGATGTCTTAGGAGACATCTTCTTAGAGAGACGTATGCCATGACTCATAGGCAAATAACCTCTTTTACTTTCTTCCATGCTGAATCTTTTCAGCACATTATCTATGTACCTAGACTGGGACAAGCCTAGCATCCTTTTAGATCTATCCCTATAGATCTTTATACCAAGTATATAGGATGCTTCTCCCAAGTCTTTCATGGAAAAGCTTTTTGACAGCCAAGTCTTGACCGATTGTAACATTGGAATATCATTTCCAATGATCAGTATGTCATCTACATACAATATTAAGAAGACAATGGCACTCCCACTAGTCTTCTTGTACACACATGGTTCATCCACATTTTTGATAAAACCAAACTCTTTGACTGTTGTATCAAAACGGATGTTCCAACTCCTCGATGCTTGCTTTAATCCATAAATGGATCTCTTAAGCTTGCATACTTGATTTGCTCTCTTACTTGAGACAAATCCTTCTGGCTGTGTCATGTAAACCTCTTCCTCAAGATAACCATTAAGGAAGGCGGTTTTGACATCCATCTGCCAGATTTCATAATCATAGTATGCAGCTATTGCAAGCAAAATCCGAATAGATTTGAGCATAGCTACTGGCGAAAAAGTTTCATCATAGTCAATTCCTTGCTTTTGCCTGAAACCTTTTGCCACCAATCTAGCCTTGTAGGTTTCTACTTGGCCATCTGCTCCAATCTTTTTCTTATAGACCCATTTGCAACCTATAGGGTTTACACCCTCTGGTGCATCAACCAAAGTCCATACTTGGTTGGTATACATAGAATCTATTTCAGATTTCATGGCTTCTAGCCATTTGTCAGAGTCACTACTCATGACAGCTTCCGAATAGGTCAGAGGATCATTATTCTGAACAATGTGGGTTTTATCATTCTCAATGATGAACCCATACCTCTCAGGTGCTCTTCGCACTCTATCTGACCTTCGGAGAGGAGATGTGTGTTGTGGTTGTACCTCATCAATAGGTACATCTGGTTGAAGAATTTCTTGTGTTTCTATTTGTAGGTCTTGAACTTCTTCAAGTTCTATTTTTCTATCCTTGCCCTTTTCTAAGATAAACTCTTTTTCTAAGAAAATGGCATGCCTACCTACAAAAACTTTTTGTTCGGTAGGATGATAGAAGATGTATCCTATACTATCTTTAGGATAACCTACAAAAATATATTTATCTGATCTAGCACTTAGCTTGTGTCCAAAATTTCTTTTGACATAAGCTTGACAACCCCATATCTTAAGATACTTAAGATTAGGCTTCTTTCCTCTCCATATCTCATATGGAGTGCTAGGTACAGACTTAGAAGGTACCCTGTTTAATATTAGTGCAGCAGTCTCTAGGGCAAAACCCCAGAAGGAAATAGGAAGATCAGTAAAGCACATCATGGACCGTACCATATCTAATAAAGTACGATTCCTCCGTTCAGCTACACCATTTAATTGTGGCGTATACGGAGGTGTCCATTCAGAGAGAATGCCCTTTTCTTTAAGATGATTTAAAAACTCACTAGAAAGGTATTCACCTCCTCGATCAGATCGAAGGATTTTAATACACTTTCCGGTTTGTTTTTCAACCATACTTTGATACTCTTTAAACTTATCAAAAGCTTCGGATTTATGTTTCATAAGATACACATATCCGAATCTTGATAAATCATCAGTGAATGTGATGAAGTAAGAGTATCCACCTCTAGCTGGAGTTGTCATAGGACCACATACATCTGTGTGTATAAGTCCTAATAACTCACTTGCCCTTTCTCCATGTCCAGTGAATGGAGACTTAGTCATTTTACCTATAAGACAAGATTCACAAGTTCCTAATGATTCATAATCATAAGGATCAAAGAACTCTTCTTTGTATAACTTGTTGATTCTTGATTCACTTATGTGACCAAGTCGGCAATGCCAAAGAAGGGTGTTATTTACTTCCCCTCTCTTTCTTTTATTGCTTTTATTAATATGAAAGACATTGTCATTAAGTAATAAAACAAGAAGACCATTTTCCATAATGCCATTGCAAAGATGCTTATTAGAAAAATAAATAGAGCAACCATTGCCCTTTCCATTAATTTCAAATCCTTTCTTTAACAACAAAGGAATGGAAATTACATTTCTAATAATTTTGGGCATATAATAACAATCTTCTAATTGTAGGAGCTCTCCCGAAGGTAACTCCAAGTTGTAGGTTCCAACAGCTTCAGCCTGGATGGACTCTCCTCCAGCGCCATACAGCTCGAAGTCACCTTTCTTCAAAATTTTAATTTTCTGTAGTCCATGCAAAGATTTGCAAATGTGAAAACCACAGCCGGTATCCAATACCCATGAATTTGAATTTGAAGAACTTAATGACAAGTTGGCATGTAACATAAACATACCTTTTGATGCAACTCTTGCATCGGTCTTCATACTTGCAAGAAAACTCTTGCAATTCCTTTTCCAGTGGCCAGCTTTGCCGCAATGAAAACAGGTACTTGATCCGGAGTTTTTCTTTCCTTTTTTCTTTTTGATGCTACTCTTGGGGTTCAATCGTTTCTTAGAACCCTTATTTCCCGATTTTCTTTTAGAAGTGCCATCTATAAGAAGGAGTGGACCTTTATCCTTCTTAATATGGCCTTCAGCTGTTTTGAGCATATTTAACAGCTCGGGCAGGGAGGTGTTCAGCTTGTTCATGTGAAAGTTCACAACAAACTGAGAGAATGAATCAGGCAGTGATTGCAGGATCAAATCCTGACTGAGCTCACTATCCATAGCAAAACCTAATTGACTTAATCTAGTGATTAAGTCTATAACCATAAGAACATGGTTTTGCACTGGAGTTCCTTCATTCATTCTAGCACGGAACAACTGCTTAGATATCTCATACCTAGCAGTCCTGCTTTGTTCTCCATACAACTCTTTTAAATTGAGAAGTATGGATTGAGTGTCCATGCCTTCATGTTGCCTCTGTAATTCATTGCTCATAGAGGCAAGTATGATACATTTGACAGTCAAACTGTCATTTTTCCACATCTTATGTGTGGCAACCTCCTCTTCTGTAGCATCATCCCCTAGATCTCCAAGATCAGGGGTTTCAAGTATATAGGAAATTTTTTCCTGAGTGAGTACTATCTTTAAATTCCTCAACCAGTCCACATAGTTTGGTCCGGTCAACTTGTTAGCATCTAAGATGCCTCTTAGTGAAAGTGAAGAAGCCATTTAATAATTCTACATATGCAAGAACATAACTAATATAAGCAGACCAATCATGATGACATGTTTGCAACTAGATAAGGACTTTAATCTAATTTGTTTCCTACTATTTTTATCGAATATCATAGCCCTCTCCTATGATAAAGGTGAAAATATAATTTTTCTTAGTAGGGTTGAGATCCTAATTCATCATAAAAAGCCTTGTGTTTACACAACAAACTCTTATGAGTTCAAAGGTAGGAAACTCTTTCCAATTGCATCTCATGCAATTCTCAACTTTATCTTGTCCTCTTAAAATACTTATTGCCTTGTGTTAGCACAACAAACCATAATATTTTAGTTAAGTCAAACCCTTCATTTCCATATAGTCATATTCGAATAATATTGCCCTTGTGGTTGCACAACAAGGCAATATATTAAAATATACCATAAGCATCTTAATGCACCAAGACAGTATAACATCAGTCCCCATTGCAAGTTTTGTGTTAGCACAACAAACTAGCATGGATCTTGACATAATAATATCGAGGCATGAAGGAAGGCTATCAATAGTGTTATATCAATATTAAGCTTATCCATAATAGGCAATCAAACAATTGGCCAGGTAAGCAGGTGGGAGGCTCCCCTTACTCAAAGAGTAAGGTCCTAATTAAGTAACCACCTTTAGTGCTTTCCTTAGACACCAATTAGATTAATTGTTCTAGAATGGGTTAGCTCAAAATTTTTTAACACTATGACTTAATATAATTTTTTATTGAGGGCTTACTAGTCTCTAGCACATTCTTTAATTGTAACATATATTTAACATATCTAAAATAAGCTATCATGCATCATAGCTATCTCATAGCATGTATAAATCATAAGCAACTAATTAACATGCTTCAACATATTTTCATATGGAAAATATCATATCATGACATTTTATTACATATCATATCATATATGAATCATATATTTCAGCATTTCATTAAGCATATGACATTACTATCTCATAGTAAATTAATAATCATACATCATGCATTATTATTTGATTGAACCAATTAAGGATGGCTCTGATACCACTGTAGGGTTCTAGCATGTTATAATGGGCAGCGGAAGCTAGGGATTTTAAAAATTTTCTTAATAAAGTCCCTATGCATGAAACCCTTTTAAGCCTAGATCACCTTAATGATTACAATCAAATAATATAAAATAAATGCAGAATTAGTAGAATACCTCAAACGCTAATCCAAAGTGTACAATCTCCACGAGGCGTCCAAGTGTCCGCCCTCCAATGGTGATCCACACGAAAACTTGATCAAGACTTTAGCTCCAAAGACTTTTGATCCTTTAATGCAGAATTCTTTTAAAGAACTCTAATGGCTTGCTTTCCTTCCTTTCTATTTTTCTTTAGCCTTCTAAAATCACTTCCAATCCTTTTGTCCTAAGGAAGACCACCTTGTCTTGGCTTAGGACACACTAGAAGCAATGTTAGAAAGAAAGAAACTAATGTAAGAAAGAAGGGATATGAGAGAGAGAGAGTTGGATTGATTTCCGATGATTAGAAAACACCGGGAGCATTCCTATTTATAGATGGCGTGGGGATGCATCACCAAAGGATGCATCCCATCCACACATCCTTCAGATGGGGCGTGATAAGAGGAGAGAAGGCGCCACAAAAATAGGGAGAGGCGTATCAAAAGTGGTTATGATAAGATCAAGCGCTTATGATGTGGCGCTTGATTCCCTAAGCACCTCTTCATGAAAATGCGCCGTACTCTTTCCTTTTTTCACTTCTTCTCACGCAAGAAAAATAGGAACCAACCTTATCCATTCATCAAGGGTTGATGATGATCCAAAGGCCATGAAAGAAGGCGCCATATATCCCTTAGGCGTGATGAAGAGAGAAGAGAGAGAATGGATAAGATCAAATAAATGGTTCATCCTTATCCATTTAATCTTCACGTATTCTCTCTCTTTCCTTCACCTATTTTTCATCTCCACGTCTCCCAATGATATCCATCACGTCATCATGATCTCCCATCATCCTATGATGAAAATCCAATGGCTCCAATTCATGGTGCCATCCATTTGATCCATCTCTTCATCCAAATGTTGATCCAACGGTCAAAAATGAATGATTTATCAAATCTAATCCAATTAGACTCAAACCAAGCCAATTAGGAGCCAACTCTTGGCTAACCCATATTAGAATATGATCTAATCAAATTAGATCAATTAAGAATCAGATTCGAATTCAATTCGAATCAGATTCGAATCCAGTTCGAATCAGGAGCTAAGGTTTGCAACACCTGCTAGGATGTTTATCTTGCAAACATGATCTAATCCAATTAGACCCTTGATAAGTTTTCTTGTGTGTGACCCATTGGGTTCCATACTTAGCCAGCAATAGGTGTGAGTGCGAGTTGACCCAACTTGATTAGAACTCTTCTAATCGATTTAAGTCCAAACTGCGCGAACCCGAACTTAACAATTAGAATCCTTTCTAATTGGTGATCGAATTAAACTCTTTAATTCGATCAAACCTATAAGACAAGATTGACGTCTAGCAACGTGTCATGTCTACCCGGAAAATATAGAATTTGGTGGAAATACCAAAAATACCCTTCAGTGGCAAGTTACCATGCAATTCAATCCTTTAATCAAACTGCATCCCAAATATGTATATGAGTATGAATATATGTCAAACTCAATTTCATATTCATATTTTTCTCAATCTTTTAATGATAATTCAAATAATGAAACATTAGAAACTCTTTCTAATTTTCATTCTGCTTTGATCAAAGGCTTCCTGAATTATCATATGATTAGAATAAATAGGATGCTATCTTCTCTTACTAGAAGTGATTAATTCCTTGTTGATCTACTCATAATCTTCGTACACAATCCACCATATCCAGAAGACCTCGTACATAACTTATTGTCATGAATGAGTGTAAACCAAAACATAGGTTCATGTGCACAAGATACCATGGTGATCTCAGGTCAAAGGATCAGTTGCACAACTCCCACTAAGAGAATCATCTTTTGACATGTAAGTAAGACTTCATAAGATTTCTCTTTGTAGGTCAATTCAGTGAACTCATTCTTCTAATGAGTACCCATATCTTTGTATTAGTGTCTCCACACAAATGATTGTGAGATCAATCATCCTCTGCATCGAGCATACATAAGACATGCCAGTCTTTCCGGTAATCATTGATCCCCGACTCAATGTACCAATGACTGGGAATATTTAAGATTAGGATTTTAGGATTTTAAGTCTCACTAGTATGATCTCATCATAGTCTTAAAACCATTGCCCTAATCTAAGGAGTTTATCATAAATATAATCAACAGCATATGATAAAACATAACGCCTTTATTCATATTTAAATGTCATGTACATGATTTGGACAAATCAAAAGAAAAACCCTTCGCAATACATATTGTGATTGGCTTGTAGGGCATCTACTCTTTCAAAACTAAGCATGAAAAGAAAAAGAAAAAGAATAAAAAAAACAAAACAAGGCACTGTGCTCTGTTTGAAAACAGAGCATGAACACTCATCCTCTCTGTTTCTTCTTCCCCGGACTAGCCGACCACCCTCTTCTCCCCTGTTCTTTGGCCCAACCGAGCACCACTGCCGAGCGCTCCACCCTAGTTCTTAGCCTCCACTGAGCACTCTCTTCTCTGGTTCTTGGCCTCAACCCCAACCGAACACACCTCCCTGCTTCTCCTCCATTCTTCTTATAGGCTCTTGGAGACATGTTGAAATTGCTGGGAGGAGCGGTGATCGCGGAGCTCGGATGCGGCGTCAGAGGCTGCGGGATCGACGGGAGGAGCTGGCAGCGATGCGGATGGAAGGCGCGTGATCTGCGGAAGGATTTGGGACGCATGCGGAAGGTGGGGACGCGGATCCGAGCGCTGGAAGGAGGCAAATCGTCCGGGATCGCACGCGGAAGAGGAAGGATGCTGGGGCTTCCTTTACGGACGCGGGATCATTGCTCTTCCCTTCTTTGGTTGTCGGATTGGAAGCGGGAGGAGGACGTGAATGACGCTTCGAATCCAAAAGGCTGAATCAAGAGCGGTGGTGACGCACTGAAATGGAAGATGCCACGGGACGCTGTGGCGTTGATGGGATCACGGAAGAGGGGAGTCATCCGGGATCTTTGCTGGGAGGAGTCGTGGATCATGGGGTCGCTGGGCGGTTGCAGAAGGGAGGCGCTGAAATGGAAGAAAATTTGGGCATTTTCACTGCGGGAAGAACACGGTTGCTGGGACGAGGAGGAGAACGCGGATCCGGACTTTCTTCATCGGGTGCGGGATCCTTTCTTCTCCCTTGTTCTTCACACGGGATGAGCTGGGGCGGCTGTGAGGCGCTGGGATCACGGGATTGATGGCGTGAATGGAAGAAGATGAGATGGTTTCCTTCTTTGGGTGCTGGATTGGATGCTGGGAAGGAGGAGGACATGGATGGCCGTGATGCACCAGAATGCTCAAATGGAGAAGTAACGGGGACCACGAACGGCTGGGATGCGGCTTCGGCTTGATTTGGGAAGGAGCTGGGACGTTGCGGGATCACGAGAAGGAGCTTGAATCTTTGGCTTCACGGCTAAAGCGACTCCTTGAAACGGACGACTGCTGATCGTGGGACGTTGTTTTGATTGCGTTGATGGCATGGAGGAGCCGATCGGAGTGGATTTATTCGGAATGTTGATGATTGTCTGGGCGGATGGCTGGGAATGGAAGGTTGCAACGCTGGTTGAGAGTTGATCTGGATCATTGGATGCGGACACGGAGATGCTCGTGATGTTGTGTTGTATCGCGGGATGAAGTCAGGATGTGCAGGCTCTGGAAGATGCTGGCTTGACTTGAGCTTGGGCTGTCGGGCATTGGGCTCAAACCCGATATTATTGGGTTTCTTGGATTACTTGCACTCAAACACAAATACAACGTTAATTAGTTAATTTTATTATTGATGATTAGCTATAATACTAATTAAGATGGTATGACGATTGCACTTTTGTGCTCTCATCACACCCCCCAACCAGCTTATTTCTAGTCTCTAGCAATTTAGTGCGAAAATGAGAAAATAAGAATGCAAAAGTGTTGTTTATTATTATATATATACATGAACTAAGATAAATACTCACTTTCGTAGAGCATAACGATTGCACTTAGCACGTGCAACAAGCCGTTAAACCCCTAGGTTACCCTAATGGACGAGTGTTGTCTCGTGAGGGTTTGCAGTGAAGTTACCCACAAACTTCAATCCCCTTTTTTTTTTGGAAATGAAAGTCTAATTTCAAGTACATAACTGATAAGAATTTCAAAAGCACACAAGGTTTTAATTACTAAGTAGCCCAAATTCTAGGTTAGTATGCAATTTAAGTTGAAGTCATTAAGTTTTCTATTAGGGAGTTGTAATACTTATTTATACTTGAGTGCTTAGTGAAGTCTAGACCATGCACCAGCTAAGGTTTCGGATCTCCAAAATATCGCTAATATTAGTAGTTTCCAAGAATTGGTCGGACAAAACCTATTTGTTGATTCAAAATCATCTTTTCTGCAGGATTTCGAGAGTTGTGGATGTTTACTTTAATACCTCATGAGCTTTATCTGTAATATTCTAGTTTACTCAAATTTTTGCAATGACGGCTTTCACACTATTGTCTTTCTTAAGATCAAAATAATTTTTTTTTTAAGAAACATGAAAATGTTTATATTGTGCACTTTTACTCCTGTGATGATTCCTCCATGTAGCGAGCAATTAGTCGACAATTCTCACACCAGTTCGCATGAGGTGTCGGGCATCAAAACTCCCCTACGGACCTATGCTCGGGTTCCTCATCACAAGTCTGCTAACCTTTGATAATAGGTAGCCCTTTTCGATGTACCTGACTAAATCCACCAAATAGTTTTTTTTTTGGATCAGAAAAAGATGGTTCATCAGGATTCGAGGTTGCTACCATATTCTCAACACAATGTCGAAACTATACCTTAGAAAATGCAGGCCAGATGTGTTGTGAAATTCAAAGCACTAATTAGCTTACAACTCACTAAAAGGAACTTAATAAAAAGAATTCACTTTGCACTACTTCCGACTAGTCATTGGGCTCTTAGATTTTATATACCTTGTGTGTTGTAAATTTTTTTTAATTCCAAAAATTTTAACTAAAAACTTTTTTTATTTATTTTTATAAAATTTCAAATGCTTAAAAATACCCCCAAACCTAAATCTAACATTGTCCTCAATGTTAAAGAAAATTCAAAGCAGTAAGAGGACAGAGGAGAGACATTACCTAATATTGGACCTTGATATGGCTAATAACTTGAAGATTGGAAAAAATACCCCCAAACCTGCATGTTAGTAACTTTTTTTTTAAATAATAATTTTAATCTTTACCTGTTGGGTTGCCTCCTAAGAGTGCTAAGTTTTATGTCTTCAGCCAGACAATTCTAATTCACTCATAATAGACAGGGTCGGTCAGAAGTGTCTCCTCAACTTCTGGACTCAGATACTCAAGGTTTGGTTTTAAATGATGTCCATTAACTTGAAACGACCTACCATCCTTAGTATTGCATATTACTACCGCACCGTGCGGATGCACTTTCTCTACTGTGTATGGGCCAGTCCAGCGAGATTTAAGTTTTTCAGGGAACAGATGTAATCGAGAATCATATAAAAGAACTTTTTGTTCTTGGTGAAACTCTTTACGAGTAATCATTTTATCATGCATGACTTTCATGCGATCCTTGTACTTCTTAATATACTCGTAAGCATCGTTCCTAATTTCTTCAAGCTCGTCGAGCTGTAGCTTTCTATGTTCTCCTGCCTTATTGAGATCGAAATTTAGGCGTTTGATTGTCCAATAGGCCTTGTATTCTAACTCGACAGGTAAATGGCAAGCCTTGCCATAGACAATCCTATATGGGGACATTCCAATTGGTGTTTTGTAGGCCGTTCGATATGCCCACAATGCATCTGTTAACCTAAGGGACCAATCCTTTCGAAATGGGTTGACAGTTTTTTCAAGGATGGTCTTGATTTCTCTGTTGGAAATCTCAACTTGTCCACTCATTTGTGGATGATATGGTGTACCGACCTTATGGGTGATGTTGTACTTCCTAGCAAGGGCTTTAAAAATTCTATTGCAAAAATGTTTCCCCCCATCACTAATGATAGCACGAGGGGTGCCAAAGCGAGCGAAGACAGACTCCTTAAGAAACTTGATCACTACTTTATGATCATTGGTCTTACACGCGATAGCCTCAATCCACTTAGACATATAGTCAACAGCTAGGAGTATGTACTAGTGCCCAAATGACATAGGAAAAGGACCCAAAAAATCAATACCCCAAACATCAAAGATTTCTACAATTAAGATCAGGTTCAGGGGCATCTCATTTTTTCTTGAAATTTTTTCTAGTCTTTGACATCGGTCACATGCTTTACAATACTCGTGTGAGTCATGAAATAGTGTGGGCCAATAGAATCCGGACTGCAAAACCTTTGCAGCCGTCTTTTTACTACTAAAATGACCACCACAAGCGTGGTCATGACAAAAGGAAAGGACTTTCCTTTGTTCGTATTCGGGGATACATCGTCTAATGATTTGATCAGGACAGTATTTGAACAAGTATGGTTCATCCCAAAAATACCATTTTACACGAGCTAGGAAGCGAAATTCTCTTGTTTGGTCCATGAACTGGGCATTCGTTCAGTAACTAGATAGTTGACTACATCAGCATACCATGGAACATTGGTATAGGAAATCATCATTAATTGTTCATCAGGAAAGGTCTCGGACATAGGCATTGTTGCCCAAAAAGACAACCCAAGAGGGGGGTGAATTGGATTTTAAAGTAATTATTGCAATTAAAAAACTTTGTGAGTAACTAATTAAAACTTATTGCAAGTGGATTAATTAGTTGCTATATGCAGTGGATGAAGAAAAAGGAAGAGACAATGAAACAATCACAAACACAAGCGATTTTATAGTGGTTCGGAGCTAACCCTTGCTCCTACGTCCACTCCCCAAGCCTCACTTGGGAGTTCACTATAATCCCTCGGATTACAGCCGGTTGTTTTACAAGTTCACAACCCAACTTGTTGTTTTACGAGACTACAACGAACTCGGTCGGTTTTCACAGGCTCACCGACTAGAACCACCCGATTGTTTTCCCGGGATCACAATCAAACCCTTACACCGTTGGTTTTAACCTCGGCTCACCAACAAACTTTGACACCCTTGATTCAATTTCCTGATTGAATCAAGTAAGAAACAAATAGTTTGAAACAAGAACAAAAGGAAGCTTCTCAAAAAGCGTATTTAAACAATATAAGCAAGGAAGAGTTAGAAGCCCTCCAACAGATTTTGGAGGTGGAGGAAGGGGCTTTTCAAACTCTTTGACTCCTCTTGAATTTGCTGAAGATTTGCTGTCAGGAGGAGAGCCTTGAATGTGAGGAAGACGGTTGGAGAGTAGACTTCAATGCACTTCTTCCTTCTTTTTCTTGTAATTACTCTAGAGAGCCTTTGGTTGGTGGAAATCCCTTTTGCTTTGAATAGAGTCTCTCTTTCTTTACTCTATTACTGTTCACTCAGGCTATTTAAGCCATTCCCAAAGAAAAATAGCCGTTAGACACAGATTGAAGGCCGTTCTGCACATTCTGCAACTCCTGACAAAATGTCCGTTGGGATCGGAGTCGACTCGCTCGATTAGGAGTCGACTCGAGTGTTGCTGGAGTCGACTTATGCTTTACTGGAGACGACTCGGCTACTATTCAAAATTCGAAATAAAGTGTCGTCCCGTTCTGGAGTCGACTCGGCTGAACCTGGAGTCGACTCGCCAATTCTCCGGAGATGACTTTCCCTTCTGGAGACGACTCGATCTTCAGGGTTTCAAAACTCATCCTCTCGGTTTTGCTTCCTCGAGTCGACTCGGATTTCCTTGGAGTCGACTCGGCTCTCAGAGCCTGAAAGACAGGTCTTCTGTCTTTGAACTTGATCTGTCTCGGAGTCGACTCGGACTTTGCGGGAGTCGACTCGGCTCTCAGACACGAAATACCGATCTTCTGTCTTTGGAGTTGAACTGCCTCGGAGTCGACTCGGACTTTGCGGGAGTCGACTCGGCTCTCAAACACCGAAGTACCGGTCTTCTGTTTTTGGATTTGAACTGCCTTGGAGTCGACTCAGACTTTGCGGGAGTCGACTCGGCTCTCAGACACCGAAGTTGGCTCTCTGACTTTTAGCCTTGCATTTCTCTGAGAGTCGACTCTTGCTTCCTTAGGAGTCGACCTGCCAACCGTCGGAGTCAACTCGAGTTCTGCGGGAGTCGACTCGGCTCTCAGAGTCCAAAATGGCTTCTCTGTCTTTCTGTCTGTTACTCCAAGGAGTCGACTCGTACTTTGCTGGAGTCGACTCGGCAAACATCGGGGTCGACTCGAATTCTTCCGGAGTCGACTCGGTGACAGGTTCTGAGATATATCTTTCTGTCCGGCTGTCTGTTCTCAGTCGGAGTCGACTCGTAATATGCCGGAGTCGACTCGAGCTTGTGCCAGTGCTTCTGATATGCTTGGAGTCGACTCGTAATCTTCCGGAGTCGACTCGAGATTCAGACTTTGGTTCAAGTTGATTTCCATACTTAGCCAAAGTGTATTGAACCAAAGCTAGAGACACTTAAACATAAAATCACAAATATTTGACTGAAATACTAGATTGAATTCATTAATACAACATAAGATATACTCAAATGCTTTGAGCTCATCAAAATCAAATAGGGTTATAATCAATCACTCCACAATGTCCTCCTTTTTGATGATGACAAAATATTGAGTATTTGTAAAGTGAATTGCTCAACCAAAAGGAGATTTATAATAAAGTTTTGAAATGAATTCAAGTGTCTAGTCATTTAATTTATCCGAAATTGAAAGGTGTGAAACAGTAAATTCTGAAGTTAAAGCTCCCCCTTTCATTTGGAATTATATAAGCCTTCATGTCATGCAATCAATTGTTTGGCTTATATATATTTAATGATTTTGCTTTCTTAAGATTTCAGATTCTCTCCTTCAACACATGCATTCAACTTTGTTTAGATTCTTTGAATTTTCTTTTAGTGTGTTGAAGCTTTTGAGCTTATATTTTTGGTTTTAGAGGGAAAACCTGCCAATTTGTTCTTGAGTATGATTCAACTAATCTCCGAATATTCCTTGAATAGATTCTGGAGATTACTCCTTTAGGAGCCCCAACAGAGAGATAATGAGCCTCGAGGTATCGAATCCACTTAGAATAAAATACTTTGTGCTTTAAAAGTTTTCTTTTTATTGATTTTCTTTACATTTCAATTCAATATATTTTCTCCCCCTTTTTGTCATCATAGCAAAAAGGCAGAAAGCACAGTAAAATACAAGAACTCAAGAATGCACAATTTTTGCAAAGAATTTCTACTCATTGTATTTATCCAAAATTGAGTACAAGTGTGATTACATATCAAGTGAGTCCTCAAGGGACTGTACAATATAAAGTAAAAAAGAACATACAACTCTAGCCCTTGCTCAGTCTAGTGTGTTTGATGACCATGCTTAACCCCTCATTGATGTTTTCCAGTTGTTCAAGAATCTCCGAGGTGGCTCTAGACTGAATCCTCGATATGTTGTTCACACTTTCTTGGAGGGTGTCGAGTTTGAAGATCAGTGCATTGGCTAGTCTCTCAGCACCCTGACTCTGGTTGCCTAGTTCATGTTTGATGCTATCTCGCATCTCCCTTGTGTCGTCCTTGACGTCACTTATGTTCCAATATTGACCTTGAACTAGGCTTCAAATGTTGAAGATCTCCTCCTTCAGATTTGCAACCATCTCTGTCACGGCTGCTAAGGAGGGTACTAGCTCGGTGGAGGGAGTACTCTGAGGACCTCGGAGCTCCCTCAGCAGATCATCTCGCAGATCCCTCACGATCTCCTGCCGCAACTCCCGGAGCTGCTCAGAAGATATGCGGACCTCCAGTGGCTGCTGCTGAGTGAATGGGGCAGTGGAGGTGGAGGGCTCTGTATGTGCAGGACTAGAGGTAGAAGGATGGTGGTCCTGGTCATGATCAGAGGTAGGAGAGTGATGAGTGGTAGGGTCAGAAGAAGTGGATGGTCTCCGTACCCAGACTCCCTCTACCCTATGAAATCCCATCCTATGAAGAGTCCCCTCACCCATGCGATCTGTGTAATGCAGTGAGCGAGAGGGTTCCCCCTCAGGAATGGGGACCTCTAACTCCCTAAATATCAAAGTAAACAGCATGCCATAGGGAAGACTGAGCCTAGGTTTATCTAGAGGCTCACAGAGGTACTTGTAGATAAGTTTGGGGAAGTTGATAGGAGTGTCCTGGAGTATATGGTACATCAGGGCTAGGTCCCTCTCTGAGATAAAGTCAAACCTCCCAGTCTTTGGGAAGAGAGTCCTAGAAATGACACTAAGGAGAAGCCGCATTTCAGCCGACAGCTGATTTGCGAACACCTCCTCTATGGGGGACTGTGGAGGACTCCCTAAGACTGCTGTAATGGCCTCAGTCCTATCTAGAGGGTGAGTGGAAGAGATCCCTTCTTGGGAAAGATGGAGTACTTGAGAAATGAAGTCCTCCGAGATGAATATAGGGACACCTGCTACGGTTCCCTGGATACCACCACTACCCCGGGCTACAGTCCCATAAAACTTCCTAACTAACCCCGGGTAAGTTGGAAGGTCTAAGGAACAGAAAAACTCTAGCCCTTGTGCCCTAAGACGATGCCCTAGGGTGAAGCCTTCCCGGGAGAGGAAGTCAAAGTCGACTTTCCTCCCGGTGGAGACCGCCTTCCCGGCGCACGGACACGAGAGAACCGGCCTAGGCGGGGAAGAAATCGGAGGTGGTGGCCTCACGGGTTCATTCCGAGCCTTTGACCGTCGCTCGACCCCGCTCGTAGAGATGGGTCTCTTCCAGCTCGGTACAACTGCTTTCCTAGGCATTTTTGACCTAGACACGGGAGAGGAACTAGGAGAAATGGAGGAAAACTCGATGGAGAAGACCTAGAATGGGTCGGAGACGAGGTCGGAGACGGCTCTAGGGTTTTGGAAATCGATTGAACATTTCGATTAGGGTTAAAACATCGGATTCCCGACCTCGAGTCGACTCCAGTAAGTCGCGAATCGACTCGACCTCGAGTCGACTCCAAAATATGCGCGAGTCGACTCCCCCATGATGCCATCGACCTCGAGTCAACTCCGAAATATGCGCGAGTCGACTCCCCCATGAGCCGACTCTAAAATGTATCCGAGTCGACTCGAACTCTGGCACGCACCCAAAAATCATGTTATTTTCGTGCCACAAGAGATAGTTATAGACTTATCCAAGATTTAGGAGCTGAATTGATGATCATAGATAAGAAATCCTATGTTTGCCATAGACTAATCCTCAAAATCTATGAACTAGAGGAGAGTATCACGAGAATGGATCAATCACTCCTAACCCTCTTCTAAGTATACAAAAGCGATCCTCACTCAGGGGTTTTGTGAAGATATCAGCAAGTTGATCATCAGTACACACAAATTGAAGTGTCACTGTTGCCCAAGGTGACAACCCAAGAGGGGGGGTGAATTGGGTTTTCTAAAAATTATGTTCCCTAATTTTTACTTTGAATAGAATGCAGCGGAATAATAAGATGTTATTTACTTAAGCTCTAGGCAATTACAAGTAAAGCAGTGGAAGATTAAGCTAGAGCAATTATACTATGGCTTTAGGGTGCAATTGATCTAACATTAACTTATAGTTGTATGATCAATTTTAATCTATGTGTATGGTAAGAATGGAGTGGAAGCTAAGCAAATCACTTATAACTCTATAGAAACAAATCTAGAGATATTACACAATCAAGCATGAATGGAAGGCATGAAATACAAGAGATAAAGCATCACAAACACAAAGATGTATAGTGGTTCGGTGCACCCCAGCACCTACATCCACTCCCCAAGACCTCTTGGAAATTTCACTATAATCCCTTAGATTACAGTCGGTTGTTTTACAAGCTCACAACCCAACTTGTTGTTTTGCGAGATCACAACGAACTCGGTCGGTTTTCACAGGCTCACCGACTAGAACCAACCGATTGTTTTCACGGGCTCACAATCCAACCCAGTTGGTTTTCCCAAAGGCTCACCAACCACAACCTTACAATGATTGTTTTCCGGGTTCACAATCAACCCGGTTGGTTTTCCCCAAAGGCTCACCAACCACAACCTTACAACGTTGGTTTTTTCCTTTGGCTCACCAACAAACCTTAACCCCTTGATTCAATCCCTTGATTGAATCAAGTTACAAGATATTAGAACAAGAGTTTAAATCAAATACAAGCTTCTCAAATAAGCAAATATAGCAAATGTAAATAAGTAAAGAAAAGAGAAGAAGCCCTCAAACTAATTTGTAGATGGAGGAACTCGGCTTCTTCTTCACTTGCCCCCTCTTCTGATTTTGCACGAAGTAGAGGATCTCCGAGGCAGCACACGGATGGAGAGGAAGCTTTGGGATTCACTTGGATGCTCTTCTTCTCTCTATTTTACTTTGAATGGCCCTTTTGTGCTTATGGAAGATTTTCCTTGTAATCTCTTTCAAATCTCTTTCCTAAATGTTTTCTCCCACTTCCATACCTTCTCCCCTAGCTCTTCTCTTGATTTTATAGCTTTAGAGGGAGTCCCAACAAAAATCTAGCCGTTAGAGACAAAAATAGAGCCGTTGGAATCAAGAAAAAACTAGCCGTTATGCCTCCCAGCGTGCTCGAGTCGACTCGGCTGAAGTAGGAGTCGACTCGGCTGAAACAGGAGTTGATCTGTGAATAGTAGTCTGCCGGCACTGTAGCTGGGAGTCGACTCCTGAAGTTGGGAGTCGACTCCTGAAGTTGGGAGTCGACTCGAGATCACTGTAGCGCAGAAAATCAACTCTCTGTCTTTTTGTTTGTTCTCAGTCGGAGTCGACTCGTAGAGTCCCGGAGTCGACTCGAGCACTGTTCCTTGAAACTCTAGAGTGCCAGAGTCGACTCGAAACTTCCAGGAGTCGACTCGAGGACTATTCTTTTGAATTTTTCTTTGAATTTGCTCCTTCAACTTGAATTCTTTGAACTTGAAGCTTGGGCCAATGAATTGTAGCTTTCTTCCAACTTTTCTTGAGAACTTTGGAGGCCTTCTTGTATTCTTCCAACTTGCTATGTTCCTTGCAAAATAAATATCTTTCTCCTTGCAACACAAACATTAGTATTTATACTTCAAGGTTTTGTGATCATCAAAATCAATCTTTGAATCAATCTTTGGGTCATCAGTCTCCCCCTTTTTGATGATAACAAAACTTGGAGTATATGCAATATAAAAGATATTATTTTCTAGAAGTAATACATAGCAAAGTTGCATGAAGTAGAAAACATATATATTTAAAAAACATACTTCATGATAATGCTTTAGATTTAATCAACTTAAGATAATCAATATATGTCAATTCCAGCTGATTTGTATTCAATTCAAAACATAAAGCATTATGAGCATATACTTAGATATTTCTCCCCCTTTTTGACAACATCAAAAAGATAGGGAAACATTAAGCACAAAGATCAGAATACTCATATATTTCTTTTCCTTATTGTACTCTGATTTGAATGTTAAATTATTGCAAGGATATGAATCATATAACTCAAGGCAATAATATTGGAATCAGATTAATGAGCACAGATCAGAGCCAATTAAGATAATTTCAGAACAGAACACATTAAATGTGATTTCAAGAAGTTTTCTAATTTGATACCACAGATAGTTTTCTATTCAAGTGTAGGTGGAATCTTCCTTAGGTTAATCCAAGAAATACTACAAATGATATTCAAAGAAAACACGAGTGGAAATCTAACATCTCTTCAATAATAAGTATGAAAGCTTGTTCATTTAAGACCTTTTGCCCAATCTATTAAGTATTTTATCAAACATGAGAGCAATTTTAGTTAATTTTCAGAGTAAAAGATCAAAACTTATATATTTGAGAGACATATCATCATGTTGGATCATTAATTTTTAATGTCTTCAAAGTTCTTTTATTCCTTTAGAAAATAAGCACAATTTGATACATATATAAAAATATGAATTGGCACAGAATTGACGTTCTAAAGAGCAAGCTAATTAGGACTTATTAGTGAATTTCAAAATAAATTTTCTAAGAGATACTCAAGACCATTCAACACGTTATTCTCCCCCTTTGTCATTAAGTTAAAGGCTCTTAAGATCAACTTGCAATTTGGTTCATGATTTATGCATAAGATATACTAACCAAATAACACGCCTCAAGGTGTATCATAAAGGTTTTCAGATTTAAATTTCAGATGATACATATTGGAGAGTATTAGGATCACTTTTCATTTAGTATTCTTTCTCTCTCCTTTATAAATTTATGCAATTAAGTTCCATCAGACCTCTCCTTCTGAAATTTTCTTTCTCCCCCTCAATTGATCATTCCATCTAAGAGTTTTAAAATTTGAAGATAATGTTCAATAAAATCGTCAATCTCAAAAATATATTTTCTATAAGTTTCAGCTTATTTTCACAAGACTCAAGGTTTGAGATAAGACAACCTTTATAGAACTCATCTCAAGGTAATTAAAGCATGTCTTGCAATATAAGGAGGTTCATCAAAATCAATCCATAAAGTGCAAGGTATGCATCAAATTGAAGTGACTTTAGGATAAGATACTGAATATCTAAAGCTCCCTCTTAAAAGATGCATTCTTCTTTAATCTTTCTTTTCTTTTGTCGAATTTCAGATTTTAATGATAAACGTGAATAGAGCTGAAACTTTATGATATCAAGAATGTAGAGTGATCTAGAAATATTCACAATTTATAGTAATCATTCTTTTTAATCTTTTAAGAACAAGTTATGCTTTCTCCTAATCTTAGAGAAAATGTATGAAAATATTAATCAAAAGTAACTCATTTGAAGCTTAGTTTCTTTCAAAAGCATTTACATTTTCTTTCTTTTAGATCATTCACTCTATTGATGAAAGTCTTTAATGATATAGGAGAGAAAAAACATATAGATGATCATGGAAGTATATGTATTTATAGAACTCAATTTCTTAATCACAATTTTTCAGCAATGTATACATGAAACTCAATAAATTTTTAAATATTAAAATAAAGTCATATATTTTAAAAATATTTACTTGCAATCAAGATCATTGAAAGACACATCATTTAGACCAATATTGGTACATTTTAATGATAAGAAAAGATATGTTTCGGATGCGTATCGGAGCAATCAAAATAAATTCTGTTTTTCTTACATTAACATTTTATTTAGTAATCATATGGAGTTTAAGCTTTTATACAAAATCAAATTCTGAATTTCATAAAGATTTTCAATAGAGGCCTTTTAAGTCATAATTTGAGATATGTATCTTTCACATTGTGGCTCATCTTAAATTATTATGATTGAAAAATACATATTTCAATACCATTAAAGCACTTTCAGAATCTTTGTGTTTAATTTTGAGTTTCGATACAAAATAAAGGATATTTTAACAAGTATTAGGACATTATGTATCAAAGTTAGGCGAGTAGAAAGATAGATCAAAATCAATTTATTTTTCCTAAATAGAGATATTCTTCTCTTCTCCTTTCTACAATTTTATTTAGCTTTCAGATTTTAACAATGATTGTGAATGACAAATCTGAAATTTCTTTTCAATAAAACTAAACAAAAGATGTTATGTAGCAATTCATGCATTCAATCAAATTGTCCAAGTATGAAACATTACAAAATATTGAGAACCCATAAATCACATCATACTATATGCAAAATATATTAAGTGTTAAGTCATGCATTAAAATAATAATAACAAGCATGTCAAGGATCAAAGTCAATTCTTTTCAAATACACTCGCCCTATTTAAATATCATCTTGCATTGACTTCATCCTTATGGTGTGTTTTCAAGTGACTAATAATTAGACTTGATTCTTCTTATATATTTTCATTTACTTTGTCTTTCATTTTCAACTTTCTTATGCTTTATATTCTATTTGCTCCCTATCCGGTGGAGTTGGGAAGGGGCACGAGGTACTATCACTAGCCTCCCTCTTGTGCCGTCCCTAATATGCCCTACACCGAATAGTTGGATCAAATAGTGCCGGGTACTACCACTAGCCTCCCCATTGGCACCATCCGTATGATGAGCAATATAGAAGGATTAAAATGTTTGCTTCGAATTCTCCCTGTTTAAGTATAATTAATTATGGATTTTATCCCTTCCAAATGTGCCAAATATATTATGCTTGTTTTACTTTTCCTTAAGATTGGAGTATTTGCCTTTGCTTAGATTCTACACCTCTTGAATAATATTCATTTTCTTTTCTTTATCTCTCTCTCTTTTTGTTATTCTCAAGTAATTTACATGAAAGAGCAGAATAAAGAATTAATCTTGTGTATCATATATATGTATATCATGCAAACAACATTTTTATTATGCTCATGGATTCATAACTTCTCACAAGTTATTTTACATCAAACTTTTAAGCATATACTTGTGTATTTCATGGTTATGATATAGGCAAAGAAATCATTTAGTTTAGGCAAACCATGAAACAATTTCTAAGAGCATAAGTCAATCAATATGTATAGAGCCATGATATCAAAAGTTAATAATTAAAGAACTTAATCATGCCATAATAAGACTTAAGTTGTTGACTTTGCTCAAGAAGTATCTAGAATTACCAATCCATTCTGCATTCTTCAGTCAAATACCTACTAGATTTCTTATGTATGAACCTTTGGCTGAAGAAGGTCCTCTCTCTTGTTTGCAAGTGAATGTTTATTGTATCTTACATGGAGATATCCTTCAAGTTGAGATCTCTCATTTTCTTGCTCAAGGATCCTGCATTATTAACAAACTCCTTTTCTTTCTTGAAAGAAAGTCATTGGTTTCTTCAAGATACAAAACATTCATCCAACATATTTTTTTTTAACTAGATGACTCAATATAAGATATGACAATAGTTGAATATTGAGTCACTTTACGCCAGAGATTGCCTAAATATAAGCAAGCACATATCACTTGAACTAAAGAGATAGTTTTATTAACCAAGATGGTTCAAGGACAAGTATGTGAGGCAATAGGAAGTTTTATCAAGATCAAATCAATTTCTCAAAAACGATTTAGTTTAGATTTTATTTGCTTAAGATAATTATTAATAAGACATGCTAGCTAAGTTTTAATCAACTTATCTTAAACAGTTGTTTCTATCAAAATTCAGATTATGATTTATTTGTTATCAATAAAATATGATTCATTAAACTTAGATTGAAGGCTTGCACAAGTGCACATAATGAGCATACAATCTGGTCTACTAGCTGTATGATAAAATAATTATTCTATCATGCTTCACTACAGCTTTAAAATAATAGATCTACTTTGCTCATCCTTTTCAAATTCTACAAGATGGGGTTATAGACATACCTTCTTCATGCCAATCTTCTATAAGAGTTTTCTTGTGGACTAACTTTGGTCAATGAAGATCCCCTTTCTTGTTTGTCTTAATTTGGAGTTTGAGAGAAGATGTTAATTCATTCATCATACGTATTTCAAACTCACCTTACATGAGCTCAGTAAAATCTTCATATAACTCTTCATTAGTAGAACCAAAAATGATGTCATCAATGCATATTTTGAGCAAATAAGATATCACAAATTCTTCTTTTTGATGTGTAGATTTATCACTATTATTTTCTATCAAAAAGGTTACTTAAGCTTTTATATTATGCTTTTGATGCTTGTTCCAAATTATATATTGCTTTATCATATTTGTAATGAGTGTTTTCAAATATGGTGGTTATTTAACATATATCTTCTTTAATAAAGTAAGTATATAGGAGTCCATTCTACACACTCATTTGATAGAATATAAAGCTCATAAAGCAAGCAAATAATAATGGTGATCTTTACTTCTAATCATGCAAGAATCAAGATCTATTTCATCTTCTAAGCAAACAATTTTTCTTCATTAAATGTATTTCTGAAAAACTCAATTTGGTTATAATTATTAACAAGTTTTTAGATTGTTATATGTAAAAGATTAACCATATACATATATAATTTAATTTTAGTATTTTGATAATAAATCAGTAGTCTCATAAAGAATAAGATACCTTGATATTTTTGCACCTAAAAACTTTTCATTGAATACTCTATATGCATTGCTTGATGAATGATATCCAAGGGTAGACATATCTCTATCAGATTTGGCATTATTTTCATAAGAGCATATTAAGCATAACATGTACGACTGAAAAATGTGAAAGATATGCAATGGTTCATTTTTCATTTTTTCAGAAGATCAAAAGGAGTTTTCATCAAAAAATAGATCTAATAGAAATCATATGTATGACAAGCAGTGATGATAGCTTTTTTTAAAAATTATTTAAGTTGATGACTATCATACACAATTGTCTTTTTCATTTCTTCAAGAATTCTATTAACCCTATTTTACTTAAGGTGTCCTTGGTGCTGAAATAATTAATTTCTGTATAAACTTTATCAGGATTTTGGTTTTCAACATTGTGCCATGATACTCTTTATCTTCACAGTTTGGAAACCTTTATCATTTGAAACATTTTTACATGATTTAGCAAATACAGAAAATATTTTAATTTTATTTGCCAAGAACAAATCCAATGTAAGCTTTTGAAAACTTAGTGATGGAAACAACAATTTAGAAATTGATTTTTGTTTGTTTCCTTAGCATGCATAGCAAACTTTGACCTTTCAGAAGATAATCTAAGTAAGCCAATGGCAAGGTCTTTTGAGATTAAGTACATACTAGCATGAGTTGATTTTATATGCCAAAGATGGTTTCTTTAATCTTGGTATTCATAGTGCATATATTCAAAAGCACACCAAGTACACATTATCATATCTATGATCAATAAACAATAATGCCATGGATAAAAAAACTCTCAATCAAGCATATAGAGAATTCATAGAGTTATTTTTAATAAATTGATTAATCATTTAGCAACTTATCCAATAGTGATTTAAGTATACTATAAAATGAAGTGATTTGATTATATTTCCAAAAGTATTTTCTATATCATAAAATTGATCAATACTTGCAATTCATATTTTAATCAAATACTAAGGCAAAAATAATGATGAGATGCAAGGATTACTGATTTCATTATTATTATTATTATTATTTTTTATTTAAAAATTACTTTTCATAAGTATGTTTTAAGTTTCATTTTTTTGACGTGTGTCTAGAACACCCATTTGTATGAAAGTTCTATTTGTTCCATGGGTATCTTGGCACACCTATGTCTACATCCTCATATTTTTATTTTGGGTACCCAAGCTTGCTTGGGTCCTTGAGAGTTAGGACATATAGTTCCTTTTGGAACCCAAATTTGTTTAATTGTAATAACTTTACTACTTGATTTAATTATGTTAGAACGATAGGTAAAGTTGTTATGTCCATTCTTTTCATGTTCGAAATATGTTATTTTATTTAATGGTTTGCTTGATAAATTCAAAACATTTTTCTTTAGGGATTCATTGCTAAGTGAAGGAATCAAGCCAAATTTTGATTTATCAAAATCAGCATGTTGGCTTTCAAACATCATTTTTAATCTTTCTGAACTTACAGTGAACTTGTTAATAAGAGATTTCAGTTGGTTAACTTCTTTACTCAAGTTTTGGTTTGTTTTGATTAAGCTATGATTTTTCTGAATCAATTCTTCTGAATTTAACCTTAAGCTTTTATTTTCAGAATTTAGTTTGTCTTGTATTTCAGCAATAGAATTTCTTTCTTTTGAAATTTGCAAATTTAGCTTTTTAAGATTTTTATTTTTCATAGCTAATTTTCTACATTCACCATGCAAATCATGGAAAGCATTTAAAAGTTCATCATAAGAAAATTTTTCATGAAATTCACTAGATTCAGATTTTACTTTATTTTCTAGTGCCATAAAACATAAGTTAGTTACCTCTTGTAGTTCATTGTTGCTTCTAGCTTTCTTGCTTTTTATCTCTTTCTTCCTTTCTTCTTGCTTCCTCTTCTTCTTTGACTTTAGGAAGCTTTTGAATTTTCTTGCTGTCGACTCGAGTTTACTTGGAGTCGACTCGACTGACTTGAGAGTCGACTCGAGATCTTCGGGAGACGTCTCGTTCTCAGAGGCCTAAAAGATGATTCTCTGTCTTTTGAATTGTTCTGCCTCGGAGTCGACTCGGGCCTTGTCGGAGTCGACTCGGCTAACTTGGGAGTCGACTCGGAACTACTTGGAGTCGACTCGTTCACAGGGTCTTCAAGACTGTGTCTCTGCCTTTCAGACTGTTCTTCTCTAGGAGTCGACTCGGACAAACTGGAAGTCGACTCGGCTACTGTGGAGGATTCTGCAATCTCATTGTTAGTACGCAATTGAAGCACATGTGAGCTAATCTGAGATTTATCATAAATATATTCTAAAGTATCCCAGATCTCCTTAGCAGATAAGCATGCAGAAATTTCATTAAACTTCGTTTCATGAATAGCACAATATAATATGTTCATAGCATTAGCATTCAATTGTGCTAAGTCCTTTTCATTAATAGTTTGAGAGAGTGTGTGAAGGTCATTTATTATGATTTTCCATAAATAATAGTTTTGTGATTGAATAAAAATGCGCATGCGTGCTTTCCAATATGTGTAGTCTATGCCATTAAACAGTGGAGGCCTATCAATTAACTGTCCCTCTCCTAGAAAACTATCTATTTGAGTTGTCATGATCTTTGGCTCTTGATCGTGAGATCAACAATTAATCTTGAGCACCTGCTCTGATACCACTTGTTGCCCAAGGTGACAACCCAAGAGGGGGGGTGAATTGGGTTTTCTAAAAATTATGTTCCCTAATTTTTACTTTGAATAGAATGCAGCGGAATAATAAGATGTTATTTACTTAAGCTCTAGGCAATTACAAGTAAAGCAGTGGAAGATTAAGCTAGAGCAATTATACTATGGCTTTAGGGTGCAATTGATCTAACATTAACTTATAGTTGTATGATCAATTTTAATCTATGTGTATGGTAAGAATGGAGTGGAAGCTAAGCAAATCACTTATAACTCTATAGAAACAAATCTAGAGATATTACACAATCAAGCATGAATGGAAGGCATGAAATACAAGAGATAAAGCATCACAAACACAAAGATGTATAGTGGTTCGGTGCACCCCAGCACCTACATCCACTCCCCAAGACCTCTTGGAAATTTCACTATAATCCCTTAGATTACAGTCGGTTGTTTTACAAGCTCACAACCCAACTTGTTGTTTTGCGAGATCACAACGAACTCGGTCGGTTTTCACAGGCTCACCGACTAAAACCAACCGATTGTTTTCACGGGCTCACAATCCAACCCAGTTGGTTTTCCCAAAGGCTCACCAACCACAACCTTACAATAATTGTTTTCCGGGTTCACAATCAACCCGGTTGGTTTTCCCCAAAGGCTCACCAACCACAACCTTACAACGTTGGTTTTTCCCTTTGGCTCACCAACAAACCTTAACCCCTTGATTCAATCCCTTGATTGAATCAAGTTACAAGATATTAGAACAAGAGTTTAAATCAAATACAAGCTTCTCAAATAAGCAAATATAGCAAATGTAAATAAGTAAAGAAAAGAGAAGAAGCCCTCAAACTAATTTGTAGATGGAGGAACTCGGCTTCTTCTTCACTTGCCCCCTCTTCTGATTTTGCACGAAGTAGAGGATCTCCGAGGCAGCACACGGATGGAGAGGAAGCTTTGGGATTCACTTGGATGCTCTTCTTCTCTCTATTTTACTTTGAATGGCCCTTTTGTGCTTATGGAAGATTTTCCTTGTAATCTCTTTCAAATCTCTTCCCTAAATGTTTTCTCCCACTTCCATACCTTCTCCCCTAGCTCTTCTCTTGATTTTATAGCTTTAGAGGGAGTCCCAACAAAAATCTAGCCGTTAGAGACAAAAATAGAGCCGTTGGAATCAAGAAAAAACTAGCCGTTATGCCTCCCAGCGTGCTCGAGTCGACTCGGCTGAAGTAGGAGTCGACTCGGCTGAAACAGGAGTTGATCTGTGAATAGTAGTCTGCCGGCACTGTAGCTGGGAGTCGACTCCTGAAGTTGGGAGTCGACTCCTGAAGTTGGGAGTCGACTCGAGATCACTGTAGCGCAGAAAATCAACTCTCTGTCTTTTTGTTTGTTCTCAGTCGGAGTCGACTCGTAGAGTCCCGGAGTCGACTCGAGCACTGTTCCTTGAAACTCTAGAGTGCCAGAGTCGACTCGAAACTTCCAGGAGTCGACTCGAGGACTATTCTTTTGAATTTTTCTTTGAATTTGCTCCTTCAACTTGAATTCTTTGAACTTGAAGCTTGGGCCAATGAATTGTAGCTTTCTTCCAACTTTTCTTGAGAACTTTGGAGGCCTTCTTGTATTCTTCCAACTTGCTATGTTCCTTGCAAAATAAATATCTTTCTCCTTGCAACACAAACATTAGTATTTATACTTCAAGGTTTTGTGATCATCAAAATCAATCTTTGAATCAATCTTTGGGTCATCAGTCACATCATCATTCAGTACATGATCTCTTATGAAGTGATGTCTTATCTCAATATGTTTAGTTCTTGAGTGCTGAATTGGATTTTTAGTTAGATTAATGGCACTTGTATTATCACAGTTAATGGGAATTTTATCTTGTTTAATGCCATAATCTTCAAGTTGTTGTTTAATCCACAAGATTTGAGCACAACAACTTCCGGCAGCAATATATTCGGCTTCCACCGTAGATAATGCAACCGAGTTTTGTTTCTTGCTAAACCAAGAGATTAAATTTTCTTCTAAGAATTGACATGACCCGCTGGTGCTTTTTCTATCAAGTTTACAACCAGCAAAATCTGAACCTGTATACCCTATTAAGTTTATGCTAGATTCTTTAGAGTACCATAAACCTATATTTTTCGTTCCTATTAGGTATTTAAAGATTCTCTTGACTGCAATTAAATGTGATTCCTTAGGATTAGATTGATATCTAGCACACATGCATACACTAAACATGATATCAGGTCTACTTGCAGTGAGATATAATAAAGATCCTATCATACCTCTATACATCTTTTGATCTACTGATTTACCTGATTCATCTTGGTCTAGTTTGCATGATGAACTCATGGGTGTGCTGATTGACTTGTTTCCTTCCATATCAAACTTCTTAAGCATCTCCTTGATGTATTTGGCTTGGTTGATGAAGATCCCTTCTTCAGATTGTTTGATTTGGAGCCCGAGAAAATAGTTCAGCTCTTCCATCATGCTCATTTCAAATTCACTCTGCATTAGGTCAGCAAATTCTTCGCAGAGGCGATTGTTAGTAGCACCGAAGATAATATCATCTACATAAATCTGAACTACTAACATATCTTTGTTTTTCCTTTTCAAAAATAATGTTGTATCAACGTTCCCTCTAGAGAATTCATGATCTAACAGAAATTTGCTAAGTCTTTCATACCATGCTCTAGGTGCTTGTTTCAAATCATAAAGTGCTTTGTTTAATTTATACACATGATTGGGGTATTGATGATTTTCAAAACCAGGAGGTTGTTCTACATACACCTCCTCATTAATATACCCATTCAAAAAGGCACTTTTTACATCCATTTGAAATAATTTGAAATCTTTAGAGCATGCAAATGCTAGTAACAATCTACTTGCCTCAAGTCTAGCTACAGGAGCAAAAGTTTCATCAAAGTCTATACCTTCTTCTTGATTATACCCCTTTGCTACTAGTCTAGCCTTGTTCCTAATCACGATTCTATTTTCGTCAAGTTTATTTTTATATATCCATTTGGTTCCTATTATTGAATATTCAGAGGGTCGTTCAACTAGGTTCCATACCTTGTTTCTAGTAAATTGGTTTAGTTCTTCTTGCATTGCATTTATCCAATTTACATCCTTTTCAGCTTCTTCTATGTGTTTAGGTTCAAAGTGTGAGACAAATGCTAGATGATTATTTAAGTTTCTAAGAGATGCTCTAGTCCTAACAGGTTGAGATGGATCATCTAAAATTAATTCCTTAGGATGCCCATGAGCATACCTCCAAGCCTTAGTCAGCCCATGATCCACAATTGCCTCTTGGCTTGATGATGCATTTCCAATTAGTTTTTATTCATCTTCTTGTAATGTCATCTCATCAATCTTTTCTTCAAGAATTTCTGCATCATCATCAGGAACATCTCTCTTGCTAGAAGAGATATCATTAGTATCATCAAAAACAACATGTATAGACTCTTCAATAACAAGGTTTCTTTTGTTAAATACTCTATATGCTTTACTTGATGTAGAATATCCCAAAAAGATACCTTCATCAGATTTAGAATCAAATTTACCTAAGTTATCCTTGCCACTATTATGAATGAAACACCTACATCCAAAAACATGAAAATAGTTTACTTTGGGCTTTCTATTTTTCCAAAGTTCATAAGGTATTTTCTTTATAATGGGTCTCAATAGAACTCTATTTACGATATGACATGATGTATTAATGGCTTCTCCCCAAAAATACTTAGGGAGGTTACTTTCACATAACATGGTTCTGGCCATTTTCTCTAGGGTTCTATTCTTTCTTTCTACAACTCCATTTTATTGTGGTGTCCTAGGTGTAGAGAAATTATGAGTTATCCTCTTTTTACTACAAAATTCATCAAATAGATGATTTTCAAATTCCGTTCCATGGTCACTTCTAATAGCTATGACTGAAGCATCTCTCGCATTAGTTACTTCCTTATGAAATTTCTTAAATACAGAAAACGCTTGATCTTTATGAGCTAAGAACATGACCCAAGTATATCTAGAAAAATCATCTACAATAACAAGAACATATTTGTTTCCACCTAGACTTATGGTTCTAGTTGGTCCAAATAGATTCATGTGTAGTAGTTCAAGAGGTCTAGAGGTAGAGACACAATTTATGGATTTAAAGGAGTTCCTTGATTGTTTGTCATATTGACAAGCTTCACAGATTTTATTTTTCTCAAATTTTAGTTTTGGCAAACCTATTACAGAATCTCTTTTAACTAACTTAGATATTGTATCCATACTTGCATGTCCTAATGTACGGTGCCATAACCAACTTGCATCATTAACCTTAGTATCACTAGCAACTAAGCAAGGACTGTTTTTAGCAAGATCATCTAGATCTACTACATAGACATTTTCACGTCTTATTCCTTTGAATACTAAGCTATTATCAATTGAGTTGGTTATGATGCATAAGGATGGTTTAAACAGAACATCAAAACCCTTATCACATAATTGGCTTATGCTAAGTAAGTTATGTTTGAGACCATCTACTAATCGTACATTATCAACAAAGGTTGAGGAGGTGATTTGTACTTTATCTATACCAACGATATGACCTTGGTTATTGTCTCCAAATGTCACTGCACTTCCCTTTTTATGCTCAAGGGTGAAGAATTGGTCTTTGTCACCCGTCATGTGTCTTGAGCAGCCACTATCCAAGTACCAACAGTTTTTGTCGACCTTGGCTGCAAGACACTCCTACACAAGGAAATCATACAATTTTAGGTACCCAAGTTTTTAATCATGTTGGTTCCTTTTGGAACCCAAACCTTTTTAATTTTTCTTTTAGCTTTTTCTTTTCTATGATCACACACATTAGCTTTATGTCCTATTTTTCCACAGCAAAAACAGGTTATATTCTTAATTTTGCTTTTCTCTGCTTTTACAAAGAAATTACTAAGGAGCTTTTGCTTATTTTTAGGTTTATACCCTAAACCAGCTCTATTGAACACAGCTCGTTGACTATTAAGTATCATTTCTAATTTTTCAGAACTATATGTAAACTTTTCTACAAAAGATTTGTAGTTTTCAAGTTCTTGTGCCAACTTTTGTTTTTCTGTTTTTAGTGCGTTTAAGTCTTTTGTGAAATTATCTCTAATAGTTTGTTTATCCTTTTTAAGTTCGGAAATTTCCTTGGTTAGTTTTTCGTTATCTTTAATTAAGGTATTCGTTTTTTGAATTAACATTTGCTTGCTTGTTTTAAGTTCTAAATTTTCATTAATGATAAAATCCTTATCCTTAACTAATTTATCGTATTTATGGAGGTGAGATTGATTGGTTAGTTTTAGCTCTTTATTTTTAAGATTTATTGTTTTATATTCATCCATTAATTCATTAAACGCATCATACAATTCATCAAAGGTAAAATCTAAATGCGTTTCAGATGTTACCTCATTTTCGTTTGCCATAAAACAGAGGTTGGCCTTATCCTCTTGTTCCTCATCCGATGATGATGATGATGAATCGAAATCCGATAGGGTGGAGATGAGGACTTTCTTTTTCTTGTACTTGCTGGCCTTCTTGAGCAAAGGACAGTCCGCTCTGAAATGTCCCGGCTTCTTACATTCATAGCATCCGATTCCCTCATTTTTTCTTTCCTTACCTTTATCCTTGTAATAGGAACTTGAGGGACCTCTCCTCTGATGAAAGGACTTCTTTCGGTTGATGAATTTTCTGAACTTACGCACGAGAAGAGCCTCATCATCATCTCCCTCATGATCTTCTTCTTCACTGCTGCTACTGCAAGATAAATCCTTGTTAGAAGAAGTAGATTTGAGAGCTATTACCTTTTTCTTATGAGAGGATTCTTCTTCGCTGTGTTGTTTCATTGTGAGCTCGTGCGTCATTAGGGATCCAAGAAGCTCCTCAAGTGGAAGCTTGTTCAAGTCCTTGGCTTCTTGGATTGTCGTAACCTTGGCCTCCCATGACCTTGGCAAACATCGAAGAACTTTTCTGACAAGGTCACTGTTAGTATAATTTTTGCCAAGGCTTTTTAGGCCATTGACAATGTCAGTAAATCTAGTAAACATGCAAGTGATAGTTTCATTGGAATCCATCTTAAATAATTCATACTTATGAACTAGTATATTTATTTTGAATTCTTTTACTTGATTTGTGCCCTCGTGGGTCACTTCAAGTCTATCCCATATCTCTTTTGCAGAATTGCAAATCGAGACTCTATTGAATTCATTTCGGTCTAAAGCACAATAAAGCACATTCATTGCTTTGGCATTTAGTTGTGCCTTCCTTATATCATTGTCATCCCAATCCTTTTCAAGTTTGGGTATAGTAACACCCTCTACAAAAATTGATGGGATGTATGGTCCATTAAGTATGGTGGTCCACATCTCATAGTCTTGTGCTTGGATAAATATTCTCATCCTAGCCTTCCAATATGAGTAGTCGGTTCCATTGAAGAATGGAGGTCTATGGGTGGACTGGCCCTCAATATGAGAAGATCCAAATGGGGTTGTCATTTTGATCTTTTACTCTTTTGGTAGAAGAGTTCCGGCTCTGATACCACTTGTTGCCCAAAAAGACAACCCAAGAGGGGGGTGAATTGGGTTTTAAAGTAATTATTGGAATTAAAAAACTTTGTGAGTAACTAATTAAAACTTATTGCAAGTGGATTAATTAGTTGCTATATGCAGTGGATGAAGGGAAAGGAAGAGACAATGAAACAATCACAAACACAAGCGATTTTATAGTGGTTCGGAGCTAACCCTTGCTCCTACGTCCACTCCCCAAGCCTCACTTGGGAGTTCACTATAATCCCTCGGATTACAGCCGGTTGTTTTACAAGTTCACAACCCAACTTGTTGTTTTACGAGATCACAACGAACTCGGTCGGTTTTTACAGGCTCACCGACTAGAACCACCCGATTGTTTTTCCGGGATCACAATCAAACCCTTACACCGTTGGTTTTAACCTCGGCTCACCAACAAACCTTGACACCCTTGATTCAATCCCTTGATTGAATCAAGTAAGAAACAAATAGTTTGAAACAAGAACAAAAGGAAGCTTCTCAAAAAGCGTATTTAAACAATATAAGCAAGGAAGAGTTAGAAGCCCTCAAACAGATTTTGGAGGTGGAGGAAGGGGCTTTTCAACTCTTTGACTCCTCTTGAATTTGCTGAAGATTTGCTGTCAGGAGGAGAGCCTTGAATGTGAGGAAGACGGTTGGAGAGTAGACTTCAATGCACTTCTTCCTTCTTTTTCTTGTAATTACTCTAGAGAGCCTTTGGTTGGTAGAAATCCCTTTTGCTTTGAATGGAGTCTCTCTTTCTTTACTCTATTACTGTTCACTCAGGCTATTTAAGCCATTTCCAAAGAAAAATAGCCGTTAGACACAGATTGAAGGCCGTTCTGCACATTCTGCAACTCCTGACAAAATGTCCGTTAGGATCGAAGTCGACTCGTTCGATCAGGAGGCGACTCGAGTGTTGCTGGAGTCGACTCATGCTTTACTGGAGACGACTCGGCCACTATTCAAAATTCGAAATAAAGTGCCGTCCCATTCTGGAGTCGACTCGGCTGAACCTGGAGTCGACTTGCCGATTGCCCGGAGATGACTTTCCCTTCTGGAGACGACTCGATCTTCAGGGTTTCAAAACTCATCCTCTCGGTTTTGCTTCCTCGAGTCGACTCGGATTTCCTTGGAGTCGACTCGGCTCTCAGAGCCTGAAAGACAGGTCTTCTGTCTTTGAACTTGATCTGTCTCGGAGTCGACTCGGACTTTGCGGGAGTCGACTCGGCTCTCAGACACGAAATACCGATCTTCTATCTTTGGAGTTGAACTGCCTCGGAGTCGACTCGGACTTTGCGGAAGTCGACTCGGCTCTCAGACACTGAAGTACCGGTCTTCTATCTTTGGAGTTGAACTGCCTTGGAGTCGACTCGGACTTTGCGGAAGTCGACTCGGCTCTCAGACACCGAAGTTGGCTCTCTGACTTTTAGCCTTGCATTTCTCTGAGAGTCGACTCTTGCTTCCTTAGGAGTCGACCTGCCAACCGTCGGAGTCGACTCGAGTTCTGCGGGAGTCGACTCGGCTCTCAGAGTCCAAAATGGCTTCTCTGTCTTTCTGTCTGTTACTCCATGGAGTCGACTCGTACTTTGCTGGAGTCGACTCGGCAAACATCGGGGTCGACTCGAATTCTTCCGGAGTCGACTCGGTGATAGGTTCTGAGATATATCTTTCTGTCCGACTGTCTATTCTCAGTCGGAGTCGACTCGTAATGTGCCGGAGTCGACTCGAGCTTGTGCCAGTGCTTCTGATACGCTTGGAGTCGACTCGTAATCTTCCGGAGTCGACTCGAGATTCAGACTTTGGTTCAAGTTGATTTCCATACTTAGCCAAAGTGTATTGAACCAAAGCTAGAGACACTTAAACATAAAATCACAAATATTTGACTGAAACACTAGATTGAATTCATTAGTATAACATAAGATATACTCAAATGCTTTGAGCTCATCAAAATCAAATAGGGTTATAATCAATCACTCCACAGGCATGGATTCTCCAGATGATTCAACAATTAATCTGGACAAGTGGTCAGCTACAACATTTTTAGATCCCTTTTTATCTAGTATTTCAAGATCAAATTTCTGGAGTAATAGGATCCAACGAATGAGTCTTGCCTTGGCATCCTTCTTTGTGAGAAGGTACTTAAGGGCGGCATGATCAGAATAAATAAGGACCTTGGATCCTATCAGATGAAAGAGTAGATGCCCTACAAGCTAATCGCAATATGTATTGCGAAAGATTTTTTTTTTTGATTTGTCCAAATCATGTACATGACATTTAAATATGAATAAAGGCGTTATGTTTTATCATATGCTGTTGATTATATTTACGATAAACTTCTTAGATTAGGGCAATAGTTTTAAGACTATGATGAGATCATACTAGTGAGACTTAAAATCTTAAAATTCTAATCTTAAATATTCCCAGTCATTGGTACATTGAGTCGGGGATCAATGATTACCGGAAAGACTGACATGTCTTATGTATGCTCGATGCAGAGGATGATTAATCTCACAATCATTTATGTGGAGACACTAATACAAAGATGTGAGTGCTCATTAGAGGAATGAGTTCACTGAATTGACCTACAAAAAGAAATCTTATGAAGTCTTACTTACATGTCAAAAGATGATTCTCTTAGTGGGAGTTGTGCAACTGATCCTATGACCCGAGATCACCATGGTATCTTGTGCACATGAACCCATATTTTGGTTTACACTCATTCATGACAATAAGTTATGTACGAGGTCTTCTGGATATGGTGAATTGTGTACGAAGATTATGAGTAGGTCAACAAGGAATTAATCACTTCTAGTAAGAGAAGATAGCATCCTATTTATTCTAATCATATGATAATTTAGGAAGCCTTTGATCAAAGCAGAATGAAAATTAGAAAGAGTTTCTAATGTTTTATTATTTGAATTATCATTAAAAGATTGAGAAAAATATAAATATGAAATTGAGTTTGACATATATTCATACTCATATACATATTTGGGATGCAGTTTGATTAAAGGATTGAATTGCATGGTAACTTGCCACTGAAGGGTATTTTTGGTATTTCCACCAAATTCCAAATTTTTCGGATAGACATGACACGTTGCTAGACATCAATCTTGTTTTATAGGTTTGATCAAATTAAAGAGTTTAATTCGATCACCAATTAGAAAGGATTCTAATTGTTAAGTTCGGGTTCGCGCAGTTTGGACTTAAATCGATTAGAAGAGTTCTAATCAAGTTGGGTCAACTCGCACTCACACCTATTGCTGGCTAAGTATGGAACCCAATGGGTCACACACAAGAAAACTTATCAAGGGTCTAATTAGATTAGATCATGTTTGCAAGATAAACATCCTAGCAGGTGTTGCAAACCTTAGCTCCTAATTCGAATTGGATTCGAATCTGATTCGAATTGGATTCGAATCTGATTCTTAATTGATCTAATTTGATTAGATCATTTTCTAATATGGGTTAGCCAAGAGTTGGCACCTAATTGGCTTGGTTTGAGTCTAATTGGATTAGATTTAATAAATCATTCAATCTAGACCGTTAGATCTTGATCTACCGTTGGATGAAGACATAATGGAGAGTTGGTTTAACCCAATTGGATTGGGTTAGAGGATGGCTACCATAATTGACCATTGGATCTTAATCCCACCATTGGATGAAGACATAATGGGTCAAGTGAATGGCGCCTTGCATTGGAGCCCTTGGATCATCATCATGAAAGATCAAGAGGTGAGGCGTGATGGACATGTGATTAGCATGTGATGTTGACTTGGTCAAAATATGGCACCACATGAAAGGACATATCATTTGATACACCTCCTCACTTGATCTGCACCTCCTCTTATTTGATATGGCCCTTTAGATGATGCCCTTTCATGAGAGGATGTGTGGATGGGATGCATCCCTCCAAGGGATGCATCCCTACACCTATTATAAATAGGTTAGCACTCCCTGGGTTTCATCATTCCAATTCCACCCCACTCCTCTCTTCTTTCTTTCTTACATTAGTTTCTTTCTTTCTAGCATTGCTTCTAGTGTGTCCTAAGCCAAGACAAGGTGGTCTTCTTTAGGACAAAAGGATTAGAAGTGATTTTAGAAGGCTAAAGGAAAATAGAAAGGAAGGAAAGCAAGCCATTAGAGTTCTTTAGAAGAATTCTGCATTAAGGATCAAAAGACTTTGGAGCTAAAGTCTTGATCAAGTTTTCGTGTGGATCACCATTGGAGGGCGGACACTTGGACGCCTCGTGGAGATTGTACACTTTGGATTAGCGTTTGAGGTATTCTACTAATTCTGCATTTATTTTATATCATTTGATTGTAATCATTAAGGTGATCTAGGCTTAAAAGGGTTTCATGCATAGGGACTTTATTAAGAATTTTTAAAATCCCTAGTTTTCGCTGTGCATTAGAACATGCTAAAACCCTTCATCAGATAGGAACGAAATTTGTCAAGAGCAAAGACAACAGCCAACAACTCTTTTTCAGTGGTAGAATAGTTGAGTTGGGCGTCATTCATAGTTTTGCTCGCATAATGAATCACATGGGGAAGCTTCCCTATTCGCTGACCTAGGACGGCACCTATGGCATAATCAGATACATCACACATGATTTCAAATGGCAGATTCCAATCAGGGGACCTTATGATGGGGGCTGAGGTTAGTTCAGACTTTAGTCTTTCAAAAGTAGTTTTACAAATTGGCGAAAAATTAAAGATAACATCTTTCGCCAACAGATCGCATAAGAGTTTCGACAATTTACTAAAATCTTTGATAAAGCGGCGGTAAAAACTCGCATGCCCTAAAAAGGATCTGACTTTCCTAACAGTTTTGGGAGGTGGTAACTTAGCAATTAATTCTACCTTGGCTTTATCCACTTCAATTCCCCTTTGTGACACAATGTGTCCCAAAACAATACCTGATTGAACCATAAAATGACATTTTTTCCAGTTAAGAACTAAATTTTTCTCTTTACATCATTCTACAACAAGGGTCAAGTGATGCAAACATTCATTAAAATTAGGTCCGAATACAGAAAAGTCATCCATAAAAATTTCTAAAAATTTCTCCACCATGTCGGAGAAAATGCTCATCATACACCGCTGGAATGTAGCCGGTGCATTGCATAACCCAAAAGGCATGCGACGATAGGCAAAAGTGCCATAAGGACAGGTGAATGTGATTTTCTCTTGATCCTCACGTGCAATTGGAACTTGGTTATATCCAAAATAACCATCAAGGAAGCAGTAATGAGAGTGGCCAGCTAGACGTTCTAACATTTGGTCAATGAAGGATAGTAGGAAGTGGTTTTTCCTAGTCATTGCGTTTAGCTTTCTGTAGTCGATGCATACTCGCCATCCAGTTTGGACTCGAGTTGGGACCAACTCATTGTGGTCATTTTTAATCACAGTAATTCCAGATTTTTTTGGTACGACTTGAACTGGGCTCACCCACTGGCTATCAGAAATAGGATATATAATCCCTGCATCTAAGAGTTTAATGATTTCAGCTTGAACCACATCCTTCATGACTGGGTTAAGTCGCCTTTGTGGTTCTCTAGAGGTTTTTGCATCCTCTTATAGATGAATTTTATGTTGGACCACAGAAGGGCTAATCCTCTTGATATCAGCTATAGACCAGCCGATCGCTTCTTGATTTTTCTGAAGGATATTTAACAACTTCTCTTCCTGTTCTTCAGTCAAATTTGATGCAATAATAACAGGTAAGGTGTTGTTGTCCCCGAGAAATGCATATTTTAAATTTTCAGGCAGATCTTTAAGTTCAAGCTGGGGAGGTTTGACACTTGAAGGTACTAGCTGGGATTCAGGTATGGGTAATAATTCAAATTTAGTAGCCCATCTGCTAGTATCCATTACAGGAATGGAATCTAACAATGCATTAACCTCCTAATTCGACTTCCTTCCTCACCATCTTGACTGAATTGGGCCAAACATCTTTCTAGTGGATCAGAATAACTTGATTCCTCGAAGGACTTGCTGGTTATATTTTCAATCATGTGAATTTCTTCTAAATCGTCCATCTCAGATGGTTGATTACTACTGTGAAAGACATTGTGCTGGACAATCAAGTTTCCAAATGCTAAGGTCATTATCCCATTTCGGCAACTTATCACAGCATTTGACGTGGCCAAAAATGGTCTGCCTAGGATTACCGGGATGTGACTATCTGGATTTTTCATTGGTTCAGTTTCGAGGACTACAAAATCCACAGGGTAGTAAAACTCATTTACCTTTACAATTACATCCTCTACAATTTTCTTAGGATACTTCACAGTCCTATCTGCTAATGACAAAGTAATGTTTGTGGGCTTTAATTCCCCCAAACCTAGTTCGGTGTAGACAGAATAGGGTAATAGTTTACACTTGCTCCTAAGTCTAATAGGGCTCTCCGAATGATGGTTTCTCCTATTTTAATTTCAACAGTGGGGCAACCAGGATCCTTGTATTTTGGGGCAATCTGTTGTTGAATAAGAGATGAGGCTTGTGCCGCCATCACAGCTTGCCTAGGAATACTGGTTTTCCTTTTCACCGTGGTTAGGTCTTTTAAGAATTTTGTATAGGAGGGGATCTGTCTTATGGCATCTAGGAAGGGTAAATTTATTTGGACATTTTTAAAGACTTCCATGATTTCATCGTACTGAGATTTTTTTCTTTGAGTCTTGTAGTCTACTAGGAAAGGAAGCCTTGGGTGTGTATGTCTCTATTGGTTTCTCCTCTATTCCTTGTGTTCCCTGTTCTTGTGCCTTTTTCTGAGTGGGGTTTGGTTCATGCTTTTCTTCTTTTTCTTGTACAGAAAGTTAGACCTTGTTGTCCACTTGCTTGTCAGACCGTAAAGTGGTAATTGCCTGGACTTCATGGGTAGGGTTTCCATTAGAATCAATCTGAAACTGGCCTCTCGGCCCTTGATTCTGTTGCCTAATAGGGTTAGGCACTGGCTGACTGGGCAATTCACCTTTCTTCATATCTCCTAGAGAGTTAGCTATTTGGCTCAGACTAACCTCAAGTTTGGCAATCACTTGTGCATGAAATTGGTTAGTCTGGGTTTGAGCCATGTTGGTCTGTTGTTGCTGTTGGATGAAGTCTTGTTGCTGCTTCATCATGTTAGCCATCATGGCTTCCAATGATGTAGTTTGCTAAGGGATAGGGGCACTATAAGTAGGAATAGGTGGAGCCAATGATTGGTTTATTTGTGATGGACCTATCCTGGAAAAATTCTTCTGAAAACCTGGTGGACCACCTTGATGCTGAATAGGTTCATTTTGCTTGTATGAGAAATTTGGGTGGAACCTATTATCAGGGTGGTAGACTGAGCTGAATGAATTGGGAGTGGGCTTCTTGAAGACACTATATGAGTTTAGAGCATTTGTCTGCTCAGCTTAATGTTGGGTAAACTAGGACAACACTCCACTAGATGCTCAGAACTGTTACACAAGATACATAAACTATGTGACTCGTGATCCACTTTCATAATGGGATTTAACTCTTTATATGAACTCGAGCTAGTGGAAACAGTGAAAGCATCAAACTTTTTGCTTAAGTTGTTCATTCCAGACACCAGATTGGACATGACATTTTTGAGTTCTGGATCTACTTTCATTTCATAATTACCTGGTTTTCTAGATCCGAACTCATCTCTATTTATTTCCTCACCATAGCTACTCCAATTTTGGGCGTTCTCGGCTAAGTCAACAAGAAATTCATAGGCTTGATCTAGGGTTTGGTTCATGAACCTACCCTTGTGCATGGACTCGATCATGTTTCTATGTGCCGGAGGTAGTCCTTTATAAAAGAAGTGGACTAGATCAGCCTTGTCAAGCCCATGGTGCGGGCACTTGACCAAAAGATCATGGAATCTTTCCCAAAGTTGGAAAAATTCCTCCTCAGATTTTTCTCTAAAAGTTCTGATGGCATCCTTAATTTTTTCAGTTTTTATCATGGGATAGAACTTAGCCATGAACTTCCTAGATAGTTGTTCCCATGATGTGATGGAATTAGAAGCAAGAGAATACAGCCATGCAGCGGCACAATCCTCTAAAGTCATGGAAAACAACCTTAATTTAATATCCTCTTCATCTAAGTTTTGATTTCTAAACGTTTGATAGATTGTCAAAAATTTGTTTAGATGAATATAGGGTTGTTCACTCTCGAACCCATGAAACTTGGGTAACATATTTATTGTTGCAGCCCGAATCTCGAATTGGGCTGCATTATTAATCGGTAATACTATGCAAGTAGGGAGACTAGCAGATGCGGGTGCGAACAATTCATTCAGGGTTCTAATATGATCACCCATTGTAGAGATTGACTGTTGGTTTACAGTTCGCAGGTTGTGATGAAAAGTTCTGTCAATCTCAGGATCAAATGGGGTTAACTTATCCCTTAATGACCTTCTACCATGCATACATTATCAACAATTCATTAGATTTGACTCCTAAAATGAACGAAATCCTAAGAGAAGAGAAGGGATACACCGAGACTAAGTGAGGTTTAGTAGCTTTTAATCTAGTTGCACAGAGATTTATCAGGTTAAAAAGTTTCTGAAATTCTCTCTAGATTAGACAGCTCATAATCTCCCTTTCAGATTAAGCTTGAGCTTACCAGTTAAGTGATCCAGTAACCAGTGATCAGAAAAGTTTCGGGGTGTGTGGTGGTGCCAGAAGGGATACACTGATACCACAATACCTGTAATAGTTCTCACTGTTGTAAAACTTTTCTAGACATCACCAATTACTAAATTCTCACTGGAGTGGCTTTCAGCCGCTTCTTTCCAAGAGCCTAATTGAGCTAGAAAATCCTAAGGCCAACGTCTAATTGATTTTAATTTAATTTGGCTTAGGATATGTATGCAAGGTGGTGATTTTTGGGCTAAAGACAGGTAATGACTTTCTGACCTTATCTTTTTAATGAATTTTGCCCTTAAATTATTTTATGCAAATGCTTAATACTAAATGCAGCAAATAATCAATGATTTTTTTAAAGTTTATGCAATGTCATTAGGTTGTACTGATTAAATGAGCAAGCAAATTTTTTTTAATATTTACTATTTTTTAATTTTTTATTATTTTTTTATTTAAATTTTTATATAGCAATAACTTGAATGTAAACTAAACACAATCCTTATGCATCAGTTAATCTCCGAATGTCCGTTGAATAAGCTCTGGAGATTACTCCGTGAGGAGCCCCAATAGAGGTATGATCACCTCGGAGAATTGCACTCTATCACTTACTAGCAAAAATAATATTTTTTTTGATTTAACTAATTTTTTTATTTTTTTTAAAAATTTAAATTTCAAATTTTGAATCTCAGAATTCAACTTTTGAATTTAAATTTTTGAATTTTTGAATTTTGGAATTTTTTTTAATTTTTTTTGAATTTTAATTTTTTTACTTTTTTAAAAAAACTTTAAATTTCGAATTTCAAATTTCAGAATTTAATAACTACGAAATTATTAACTAAAAATAATCAAAATAAGAAAAAAAATAAAAACTTACTACCGGAGTGCGTTCACTCCGGGCATCCAAAATTTGATTTGATCTTCGTGATCGTTCTTGCTTCTCGATTTGCCTCCCCGGTAACGGTGCTAAAATTCTATTGTGCGATTTCTGTTTACCTAAAAATATGCTAAACAGATCGTTGTTAGAATCGACAGACAAAGTTTAAATTAATTTTACTCTTACCTCTTCTACTCGAAGAATAGCGGTTGTAAGAGGTCGATCCACAGGGAGGCGATTGGAGTTGCATAAAAATTAGAACGTTCACTCGAATTTGAAATTGATTTTTGAATGATAAAAGGAATACATTACGTTGGGGATGTTGATAGATTCTCTAGTCTACCGGAGAATGATTTTTAATTGAAATTAACTAGAAGACATGTACTTAGATTCAAAGAGCATTTATATATTTAACTAATCAAAGAAAAGCTTTAGCATAAATTAAAATGGATGAAAACAAGAAGATTGAAGCGAACATAAATTGCATAAAGGAAGATTTAATGTATTGTATAAAAAAGAAATTAAAAGATTGCATAAATAAAATCTTAAAAAGTAAAACTCTCCACCAAAATAAAATTCTCTAAAGTTAAAACTTAAAACATTGTTCGCAATTAAAACTCAAACTCAAAATACATTGCTCTCAATTAAAATTCAGACTAAAAACAACACATTGCTCTTAATTAAAATAAAACTAACCATAAAACATTGCTCTTAAAAATAAAACTAAGCATGAAAAGAAAAAGAAAAAGAATAAAAAAAACAAAACAAGGCACTGTGCTCTGTTTGAAAACAGAGCATGAACACTCCTCCTCTCTGTTTCTTCTTCCCCGGACTAGCCGACCACCCTCTTCTCCCCTGTTCTTTGGCCCAACCGAGCACCACTGCCGAGTGCTCCACCTTGGTTCTTAGCCTCCACCGAGCACTCTCTTCTCTGGTTCTTGGCCTCAACCCCAACCGAACACACCTCCCTGCTTCTCCTCCGTTCTTCTTATAGGCTCTTGGAGACATGTTGAAATTGCTGGGTGGAGCGGTGATCGCAGAGCTCGGATGCGGCGTCAGAGGCTGCGGGATCGACGGGAGGAGCTGGCAGTGATGCGGATGGAAGGCGCGTGATCTGCGGAAGGATTTGGGACGCATGCGGAAGGTGGGGACGCGGATCCGGGCGCTGGAAGGAGGCGAATCGTCCGGGATCGCATGCGAAAGAGGAAGGATGCTGGGGCTTCCTTTACGGACGCGGGATTGTGGCTCTTCCCTTCTTTGGTTGCCGGATTGGAAGCGGGAGGAGGACGTGAATGACGCTTCGAATCCGGAAGGCTGAATCAAGAGCGGTGGGGACGCACTGAAATGGAAGATGCCATGGGATGCTGTGGCGTTGATGGGATCACGGAAGAGGGGAGTCATCCAGGATCTTTGCTGGGAGGAGTCATGGATCACGGGGTCGCTGGGCGGTTGCAGAAGGGAGGCGCTGAAATGGAAGGAAATTTAGGCATTTTTACTGCGCGAAGAACGTGGTTGCTGGGACGAGGAGGAGAACGCGGATCCGGACTTTCTTCATCGGGCGCGAGATCCTTTCTTCTCCCCTATTCTTCGCACGGGATGAGCTGGGGCGGCTGTGAGGTGCTGGGATCACGGGATTGATGGCGTGAACGGAAGAAGATGAGATGATTTCCTTCTTTGGGTAATGGATTGGATGCTGGGAAGGAGGAGGACATGGATGGCCGTGATGCACCGAAATGCTCAAATGGAGAAGGAACAGGGACCACGAACGGCTGGGATGCGGCTTCGGCTTGATTTGGGAAGGAGCTGGGACGTTGCGGGATCACAAGAAGGAGCTTGAATCTTTGGCTTCACGGCTAAAGCGACTCCTTGAAACAGACGGCTGCTGATCGTGGGACGTTGTTTTGATTGCGTTGATGGCGTGGAGGAGCCGATCGAAGTGGATTTATTCGGAATGTTGATGATTGTTTGGGCGGATGGCTGGGAATGGAAGGTTGCAATGCTGGTTGGGAGCTGATCTGGATCATTGGATGCAGACACGGAGATGCTCCCGATGTTGTGTTGTATCGCGGGATGAAGTCAGGATGTGCAGGCCCTGGAAGATGCTGGCTTGACTTGAGCTTGGGCTGCCAGGCATTGGGCTCAAACCCAATATTATTGGATTTCTTGGATTACTTGCACTCAAACACAAATACAACGTTAATTAGTTAATTTTATTATTGATGATTAACTATAATACTAATTAAGATGGTATGACGATTGCACTTTTGTGCTCTCATCAACGGTGATCAATCCGATCAGTGCACAGATCGCTTTTCTTATGGATGGACGAGACTCGAGTCCACAGTGTAGAGACACTGAAGTGATAGTGCAGGTGCTTATTAGAGAACAAGGGTACTGAGCGAGACCAAGACAAGAAGTCACTTGGATGTCTATCCACTCGTCAGTGACTTACTTGATGTTGCAGTAGTGTGACTGGTCCTTTGACCTGTGGTGTTTCGGCTATTCACAGTAAGGTTATTGTAGTTTGACTGCACATATATATGGTCTCTGGTCATATGGATCCTTGTTGTGTAGATTGGTTGCAGTAGGTTCACTGTAGGAGTAGGGTATGCACTTACATGGAATCTATCAACCTTGATAGAAGAGGAGTGATCCTATGTGATTTATTAGACTGAGTTCTAAGATCTTGGCCAGGGCAGTAATATAAAGTGGAGAAAGAGTTTTCCACTCTCGAACTCAAGTCGAATAAATCTAGACATATGACAGACGACGGAGTTTGACGAGTTATCTATGACCTCCGGTCTGTAGGAATTCACGATGGAAGGACTGTATCATACGATAACTACACCTAGAGGTTCATCATTCTATTCTGCTGGGTAGCCACTATATACTGCTAGGTGTCACTGATGGATGGTGAGACTCACAGGGATCATCTTGATGGTCGATAATCCCTGATGAGTTGAGTTGAAATTATTTCAACCCATTAAAAGAAGTTTTCAATGATATTGTGATAGAGATCGCAATATATCTCACTACCAGTCAGAATAGAACCTATGGGATCACACACATTAGAAGTATTGATCGATCCGATGGTTGAATTGTGATTAAGAATCACATATGATCAAATAGATTGATAAATGGATAACCCGCCAAGAGTTAGTGGTTAGAAGAAGGAATAACTGCAATCGGATTGTAATTTAATTTAATTAATTGGATTTAATTAATTGGACTTGATCATGAGTCCTACTTGGAGTAGGATTCTTGGAGTCCTAATTGGATTAGAATTTCAAATTAAATTAGAGTCCTACATGAAGTAGGATTTCTAAAGTCCTAATTGTCTTAGGGCTGAAATTTAAACAAGTCCTGATTAGATTAGGATTTTCTTAAGTCCTAATTAATTAATCTAATTAATCAAATGACTCCTAATTGGATTAGAATTGAAGAGTTTAATTGAGTCATGGTTCAATTAAATTCTAATTAGATTTGGATTTGGAGGAATTAAATTGGGTGCACTTAATCCTATTTTGAATAGGATTGGACCTAGAACTAGTCCTAACCCAATTCCCACTTAATTTGATTAAGTGGGGCCAACCATATGGGAGAAAAGGGAGGGGCCTACACCCCTCCCTTGGCTGGTGGCGTGAAGGAAAAAGGAGAGGCCATGCCCCTCCTATTTTGAATTCACAAAGGGATAAAGATGAGCTCCTAAAATTTAGGAGCTCATCTCTATCCACACACCATAAAAAAGGGGTTCAAAGGGGCTCCGAATTTTTCATGATTTTTCCTGAGATTTTTGGCAGCAAGGAACCTCCTTCCATTCCTCCTTTCAGCCACAAGGAAGCAAGGGAAAAGAAGCTCTTGGCATGGTCTACTTCATCCCCTTCCTTGGTTCCAACGCGAAGGAAAAAAAAAGGCTGCGGGTTTTTGTTCTCCTTCCATTGAACCATCCTTCTTCTTCCTCCTCCTTTAGGCATTCAAGAGTTGATTGATAGGGAGGATATCAGCCATCAATAGCCTTCTCTGCAAGGGAGCTAGCACCCCGGAGAGATCCAAAGGCTTCGATCGACTCACTACTTCGTGTGGATACCCGTAGAGGCCGGACGCGTGTGCGGCTTCCACTGAACCCTCATCAAATACCATGTGAATCATATTTGCGGAGACCATCTACCCGCACAAGGTGAAGATCTGATCTTCTTAATCATGATTTTAAAATGATTTAATAAGAATTTAATCCTAATCTATCTATAAATGGTTTTAAAATACGTTCATGCGATGAACGGGATATGCACATGTTTTTCCGCTGCATATCTAAAAATTTTTGAATTTTCAGCGGCATGTGACAGATCCTAACAACAGACACATCCAAATGTAAATGATAGAGACTGTCAAATATAAAACCACGTGTAACTATTTTATTTCTCAAATAAGTGGAGCAGTAGTCTTTATTGAAATTGAATTCAAAATCTTCCTATGCTAGACAAGATACAGAAATCAAGTTTCTGCTAGCAGCAGGTACATAATAACAGTCCCTAAGTATCAAAGTAAGTTCAGACGGTAATTGCAAAAGGTAGGTGCCCACAGCAACAGGAGCAACTCTTGCTCCATTGCCATCCGGAGGGTTGCTGCACCTTCCGTAAGCCTTCTACTTTCCTTTAGACCCTGCATAGTAGTGCACAAGTGAGCACTAGAATCAGAATCTATAACCTAACTAGAAGTAGAAGAAATCGTTAGATTAGTTTCAATAATAAGCATATCTGACATACCTTCAGAAGGCGTGTCACCCTTCTTGCTCTTTATACTCCTCATGTAGATCGGATAGTTCCTCTTCCAATGGCCGTCTTCGTTGCAATAGAAACATTTTTTCTTTTCTTCGACCTTTTTCTTTGGAACTTTCTTTTTCGGCTTCTTCTCGGTCTTCTGCTTCTTCGCAGACTTCTTCTTCCAGGTAGACTTTCTCTTAGAAGTAGAAGTCAACTTGGCAGCGAGAACTGTGCCCCTTGAATTCTTCAAGTCTCTCTCAGTTGTTACCAACATGTTTAACAATTCAAGTTTAGTGCATTCAATCTTGTTCATGTGGTAGTTTACTATAAACTGCCCAAATGAAGAAGGAAGAATTGCAGGATCAAATCAGTTTGCAATTCCTTGTGCTTGTTCATACCGAGCTTTTCAAGCTTCTCCAACTTTTTTTATTATGGTCAGACCATGATCATGGACAGACTGCCCATCGCGCATCTTGGCCTTAAAGAGCCTCTTCGACACTTCAAATCGAGCTGTGCGACTCTATTCACTATACAACTCTTGCAGGTGATTCAATATGTCCCTGACAGTCTTCATATTCTCATGCTGGCATTGAAGTTCATTGGACATGGATGCCAAAATATAACACCTAACTTTATTGTCATCGTCCATCCACTTAGCATGCGTCTCACGCTGTTTAGTAGTCGAACGGGCTGGTAACATTGGGGCATCATGGTCCAATACATACCCTAATTTCTTACAACTTAAAACAATTTTCAAGTTGTGGAGCCAATCCTTATAATTGGGTCCGGTCAATCGATTGTTTTTAAGGATACGGATCAAGAAATTAGAGGCTAACATTTTTATCCGCAGAGAATAAACATTCTAGTTAGAATTTTGTACTTGAATTTGAATTTCTATTTGTTTTAAGAACTTTTAAAACAAACATCTCCCACTATTTTCTCGAATCTTCTATACTCTTCTAGAGAGAAACGGAAACCTGCGACTCTAGGTTTCAAGTAGGGTGCTACGGTCCCACCAATTTACATGCCACCTCACCTAACAATTATTGGAGATACATAAACAATGAGTGTACAACTCTTTGTACAATGCTTTTTAAGCAAATTGTAGCCTACTTGGTCTCCAAGTCATAAGAACCTCACCTAACAGTTATTGGTTCCGTTCTTTGGTTAAATCAGACCCACCATAATTTTCGCAGAAGTAAAGTCATCATTGGGTCCTCACCTAACAGTTATTGGTCCCCAACTCCACCTTTACCCCCACAATATCTCATGCTAATAGAGAGGTCCAATCCCCTGATGTAACTTGCCCACCGTATTCAACCGAGACAAAATTAACGCCAGAAAGATCTTAGCAACTATTCTACGATGGAAGACCTCTAGATTTAATATTATATAATCTATTCTTAGTGATTCAAACTTTGAGCTATTCATAGAAGGTAATCGATCAATTGGCCAGATAAGCAGTTGGGAGGCTACCCTTACAAGAGAGTAAGATCCTAATTAAGTAACCACCTTTAATACTTTTCTAGACACCAATTAGATCAATTAATCAAATATGGCTAGCTCAATGTATCATTCACTCTCGACTGATTAAGAAGATCTTAGGTCTTGATTAGGGTTTACATCTTATGTAAATATGAAACTTCTTTCATATGTTATGCGTTTTACATCTTACATAAATGACATATTTATTTAGGTTTACACCCTATGTAAATATGAAACCCTTTCATATGTTTATGTGTTTACATCTTATGTAAAATGACATATTAGTTTAGGTTTATATTTTATGTAAATGACCTAACCTATTTGGATTTTTATTTACATCTAATGTAAAGATTGCTTAACATATATATACATCTCATGTATATATCAATTTTTTTTTAAGCATTAGCCTAAACAAAATTATCCTTTAATGAACATAAATCCATGATTTGATCATTTCTTATGCATCTCATGCATATATCAATTTCTTTTTAAGCATAGGCATAAATAAAAAATTATTTTTTTTATGATAATGAAAATTTGATTGAGCCTTATCACATTCATCTCATGCATATAATTTTAGATCTGAAAGTTCTAATCAAAACATGCTATTAGCTGAAATTTTGATCATGCAAGACATGTTTTTAATTATTGTAATCTCATTGTTAATTTAAAATAACATGCAAGATTGGAAAAGAAAATAAAAGTCTGCATGCTGAAATCTGAAATTTCAGCATGCAAAAATTTCAACAAGCATATTTTAAATTCAGATATAATTTAATTTAAATCAAGCTTATCAATTTTAATCTTAATCCCTTAAGCTCGGCTCTGATACCACAGTTAGGTTACTCCCGCAGACGATCGCAGCAGAAAGACACGCACGAGGTTCGTTCATTGCATGAACGTCCCAGGAACGTAGATTTCAAAAATTTTCTTGAGTTCTTTAACTCATAAGTTTATGAAATCTAAGGAAAGATTAACTTAAAGACTAGATTAATTTTCAGATCTACTACAATACTTAATTGTAAGATATTTATAAAGATCTTGTGGAGTGATTGATTAAAACCCTATTTGATTTTGATGAGCTCAAAGCATTTGAGTATATTTCTTGTTTACTAATGAATTCAATTAAGTGTTTCAGTAAAAATCTTGTCTAAGTGTCTCAAGACTTGGTTCATAATTTTTGGATAAGTTAAGAAGTCAGCTTGAACCAAAGTCTGAGACTCGAGTCGACTCCAGAGTATCACGAGTCGACTCCAAGCGTATCAAGTTCACTGGCACGAGCTCGAGTCGACTCAGGATCAGTACGAGTCGACTCCGACTGAGAACAGACAGACGAACAGAAAGCTTCAACTCAGAACCTGTCAACGAGTCGACTCCCGAAGTGTGCGAGTCAACTCCGATGTTCACCGAGTCGACTCCAGGGTAGTAAGAGTCGACTCCAAGAGGAATACAAAGAAAAAGTCAGAGAGCAGTTTTCGGGTCTGAGATTCGAGTCGACTCCAGTGGAATGCGAGTCGACTCCGATGGTTGGCAGGTCGACTCCAAAGACAGCAAGAGTCGACTCTCAGCAGTACACAAAGAAAAAGTCAGAGGGAAGATTCTAGACTCTGAGATTCGAGTCGACTCCCGCATTACGCGAGTCGACTCCGAGACTCCGCGACCACAAAGAAGACAGAAGACCAAGTTACTGCCTCTGAGATTCGAGTCAACTCCCAGACAGCTAGAGTCGACTCCAAGGCAGCTTCACATCAAAAGGGCAGAAGACCAAGTTTCGGAAACTGAGAGCCGAGTCGACTCCGAGGAAGCTCGAGTCGACTCCAAGACTGGACGAGCCAAAAGACAGAAGATAGGGAGTTCGGGCTCTGAGCGCCGAGTCGACTCCCAAGACAGTCGAGTCGACTCGAGTGGACCAAATTCAAAAATACGTCCACGGACTTCATGGGATGAGCCGACTCCGAGAAAGCCAAGTCAGCTCCAGAAGTTGGCGAGTCGACTCTGGGTCAAGACGAGTCGACTCCCAGTCGCGAAGGCAACTTTAATTCAAATCTGGAACAGTTGCAGAGTCGACTCCGGAAAAGTATGAGTCGACTCCCGCTACAGACGAGTCGACTCCTGATCGCGCGAGTCGACTCCAACCCACCAACGGACACATTGTCAGACTATACAGAGTGTGCAGAACGGGCAGAAAAAGCACTCTAACGGCTAGTTTCCGTGGGGGTTGGTTTAAATAGCCACAGAGGACTGTAGCAAGGAAGACAACAACCATTCCACTCCAAGTATTCAAGCATTCAACTCTGCAACTTGTTCTTCAACGAGAAAAAGGGAAGATCTGCATTTACTGCATCCACCTACATCTTCCCAGCAATTAAAGAAGCTCCTCCTGCATTCAAGTCGACTACACATTCAAGAGGAGACCGAAGTTCAAGAAGCCCTTCCTCTTCTCCAACCTAAAAGCGTTTGAGGGCTCTTAACTTCGTTATTGTTCATATTGCCATTTATCTGCTTTTGAGAAGCTGTATTTTTCTGTTTGTCTCTTTTATCTACACCTTTGTCTTTGCTTGGTTCAATCGGGGCATTGAATCAAGAGTATTGAGGTTGGTTGGTGAGCTGAGTGTAAAACCAACGTGTAAGGGTTCGATTGTGATCCCGGGAAAACAATCGGGGTTGGTTCTAGTCGGTGAGCCTGGGAAAACCGACCGAGTTCGTTGTGAGCTCGTAAAACAACAAGTTTGGTTGTGAGCTTGGAAAACAACCGGCTGTAATCCAAGGGGTTATAGTGAATTCCCAAGAGAGACTTGGGGAGTGGACGTAGGAGCAAGGGTTAGCTCCGAACCACTATAAAAGCTTTGTGTTTGTGATTGCTTGTCTCTTACCATTACTCTCATTTCATACACATCACAGCAACTAATTAATCATCTTGTAAAAAGCATTAATTAGTCACCCACAAACGCTTTAATAGTTAAAATTATTTTAAAACCCAATTCACCCCCCCTCTTGGGTTGTCTATCTGGGCAACAAGTGGTATCAGAGCCTAAACTCTTCCACCCAAGAGTAAAAGATCAAAATGACAACCCCATTTGGATCTTCCCACATTGAGGGTCAGTCCACCCAAAGACCCCCATTCTTTAATGGATCCGACTACTCATATTGGAAGGCTAGGATGAGAATATTCATCCAAGCCCAAGACTATGAGATGTGGACCATTGTAGTAAATGGGCCATACATCCCATCCATATATGTAGAGGGTGTCACGGTACCCAAACTAGAAAAGGATTGGGATGAACATGACATGAGGAAGGCACAACTAAACTCTAAAGCTATGAATGTGCTTTATTGTGCCTTAGATAGAAATGAATTTAATAGGGTCTCTACTTGCAATTCTGCAAAAGAGATTTGGGACAGACTTGAAGTGACCCATGAGGGCACGAATCAAGTCAAAGAATCCAAAATAAATATTTTGGTTCATAAATATGAACTATTTAAAATGGATTCTAATGAAACAATTACATGCATGTTTACTAGGTTTACTGACATTGTCAATGGCCTAAAAAGCCTTGGCAAGAACTATACTAACAGTGAGCTTGTCAGGAAAATCCTTCGGTGTCTACCAAGGTCATGGGAAGCTAAAGTGACCGCAATCCAAGAAGCCAAGGACCTGAACAAATTACCACTTGAGGAGCTTCTTGGATCCCTAATGACGCACGAGCTAACCATGAAACAACACAACGAGGAAGAGTCCTCCCATAAGAAAAAGGTAATAGCTCTAAAATCTACTTCATCTAACAAGGACTTATCTTGCAGTAGCAGCAGTGAAGAAGAAGAACATGAGGATGATGATGGTGAGGCACTTCTTGTGCGCAAATTCAGAAAATTCATCAACCACAAGAAGTCCTATCATCAAAGGAGAGGCCCCTCAAATTCCTACCGCAAGGACAAAGGTAAGGAAAGGGAAAATGAGGGGATTGGCTGTTACAAGTGCAAGAAGCCGGGTCACATAAGAGCTGAGTGCCCTTTACTGAAGAAGGGGAGCAAGTACAAGAAGAAGAAGGCTCTTGTCACGACACTATCCGACTCAGACTCATCATCCTCTTTATCGGATGAGGAACAAGAGGAAAAGGCCAATTTCTGCTTCATGGCCAATGGAAATGAGGTAACGCTCGAATCGCCTTTAGATTTTACTTTTGATGAGCTTTATGATGCCTTTAATGAACTAATGATTGAATATAAGGCTATAAATGTTAAAAACAGAGAATTAAAAGTAACTAACCAAACTTATATCCGTAAGTATGATTCATTAGTTAAGGATAAGGATTTAATCACCAAAGAAAATATAGACCTTAAGACAAGCAACCAACTTTTAACTCAAAAGACTAATACCTTAACTAAGGATAATGAAAAACTAACTAAGGAACTCTCAGAACTTAAAAACCATAAACAAATCTTAAACAAGGATCTCACAAAAGAACTAAATGATCTAAAGGCAGAAAATCAAACACTAACCAAAGAACTTAACAAATACAAACCCTTAGTTGAAAAATTTACATATAGCTCAGAAAAATTGAATATGATACTAAATAGTCAACGAGCAGTATTTAATAAAGCGGGTTTAGGATATCAACCAAGAAATAAACAAAAACTTCTTAGTAACTTCTTTGTTAAAGCTGGGGAAAGTAAAACTAAGAAAATAACCTGCTTTTGTTGTGGAACTATAGGTCATAAAGCAAATGTGTGTAATTTTAGGAAAGGTAAAACAAAAAGAAAAATTAAAAGGGTATGGGTTCCAAAAGGAACCAACTTGACTAACCATGAAGGACCCAAAAAAACTTGGGTACCTAAGATGACATGATTTGCTTGTGTAGGAGTGTCTTGCAGCCAAGGTCAACAAAAACTGCTGGTATTTGGATAGTGGCTGCTCAAGACACATGACGGGTGATAAGGATCAATTTTTCACCCTTGAAGCTAAGAAGGGAGGTGCTGTGACTTTTGGAGACAACAACCAAGGTCACATCATTGGTATTGGTAAAGTTCAAATCACCCCTTCTACTTTTATTGATAATGTTAGATATGTTGATGGTCTTAAGCATAACTTGTTAAGCATTAGTCAATTATGTGATAAAGGGTATGATGTTATGTTTAAACCATCACTATGCATTATAACAAACCCTAATGACAATAGTTTAGTCTTTAAAGGAATTAGACGTGGAAATGTATATGTTGTAGACCTTGAAGATCTTGCAAAACATAACCAATGTTTAGTTGTTAATGAAACTAAAGATAATGATGCTAGTTGGTTATGGCACCGTAAGTTAGGTCATGCAAGCATAGACACAATAACTAAACTAGTTAAAAGAGATTCCGTGATAGGTTTGCCAAAATTAAAATTTGAAAAGAACAAAATATGTGAAGCATGTCAATTTGGCAAACAATCTAGGAACTCATTTAAATCCATAAAATGTGTCTCTACCTCTAGACCTCTAGAATTATTACACATGGACCTATTCGGACCAACTAGAACAACAAGCCTAGGTGGAAATAAATATGGTCTAGTTATTGTAGATGATTATTCTAGGTACACTTGGGTTATGTTCTTAGCACATAAAGATCAAGCTTTTTCAGTATTTAAAAAGTTTCATAAGGAAGTAACCAATGCTAGAGATACTTCAGTAATAGCCATTAGAAGTGACCATGGTACCGAATTTGAAAATCAGTTATTCAATGAGTTTTGTAGTAAAAAGGGAATAACTCATAATTTTTCTGCACCTAGGACACCACAACAAAATGGAGTTGTGGAGAGAAAAAATAGAACTCTATAGGAAATGGCTAGAACTATGTTATGTGAAAGTAACCTCCCTAAGTACTTTTGGGGAGAAGCCATTAATACTTCTTGTCATATATTAAATAGAGTTTTATTAAGACCCATTATAAAGAAAACACCTTATGAACTTTGGAAAAATAGAAAACCAAAGGTAAACTACTTTCATGTTTTTGGATGTAGGTGTTTTGTTCATAATAATGGGAAAGATAATCTAGGTAAATTTGACTCTAAATCTGATGAGGGCATATTCTTAGGTTACTCTACAACTAGTAAAGCCTATAGAGTCTTTAATAAAAGAACCCTAGTTATAGAAGAATCTATACATGTTGTATTTGATGATTCTAGTGACATCTCCTCTAGTAAGAAAGTTAACTTTGATGATGATGCTGAAATTCTTGAAGAAAAGATAGATGAAATGACATTACAAGATGATAATCAAAAATTGATTGAAGGAGCATCATCAAGCCAAGAGGCTATTGTGGATCATGGGCTAACTAAAGCTTGGAGGTATGCTCACGGGCATCCTAAGGAACTAATTCTAGATGACCCATCTCAACCGGTTAGGACTAGAGCATCCCTTAGGAATTTAAATAACCATCTAGCTTTTGTCTCACACTTTGAGCCCAAACATATAGAAGAAGCCGAAAATGATGTAAATTGGATAAATGCAATGCAAGAAGAATTAAACCAATTTACTAGAAACAAAGTGTGGAATCTAGTTGAGAGACCTTCTGAATATCCAATTATAGGTACAAAATGGATTTATAAAAATAAACTAGATGAAAATGGAATCGTAATAAGAAATAAGGCTAGACTAGTAGCAAAGGGGTATAATCAAGAAGAAGGTATAGATTTTGATGAAACCTTTGCTTCTGTAGCTAGACTTGAGGCTATTAGATTATTATTAGCATATACATGCTCTAAGGACTTCAAACTATTTCAAATGGATGTAAAAAGTGCATTTTTAAATGGGTATATTAATGAGGAGGTATATGTAGAACAACCTCCTGGTTTTGAAAATCATCAATACCCTAATCATGTTTATAAATTGAACAAAGCACTTTATGGTTTGAAACAAGCACCTAGAGCATGGTATGAGAGACTTAGCAAATTCCTATTAGAACATGATTTCTCTAGGGGTAATGTAGATACAACTCTATTTCTGAAAAAGAAAAACCAAGATATGCTGTTAGTACAGATTTATGTTGATGATATTATTTTCGGTGCTACTAACAATCGTCTCTGCGAAGAATTTGCTAACTTGATGCAGAGTGAATTTGAGATGAGCATGATGGGAGAGCTGACTTACTTCCTTGGACTCCAAATCAAACAATCTGAAGGAGGCATCTTCATCAATCAAGCCAAATATATCAAGGAGATGCTCAAGAAGTTTGATATGGAGGGAAACAAATCAATCAGCACCCCCATGAGTTCATCATGCAAATTAGACCAAGATGAATCAGGTAAATCTGTAGATCAGAAACTGTATCGAGGTATGATAGGATCCTTATTGTATCTTACTGCAAGTAGACCTGATATTATGTTTAGTGTTTGCATGTGTGCTAGATATCAGGCTAATCCTAAAGAATCACATCTAGTTGCAGTTAAGAGAATTTTTAAATATTTAATAGGAACTAAGAATATAGGGCTATGGTACTCTAAAGAATCTAGCCTAAACTTAATAGGATACACAGATTCAGACTTCGCTGGATGTAAGCTTGATAGAAAAAGTACCAGCGGGTCGTGTCAATTTCTAGGAGAAAACCTTATCTCATGGTTTAGCAAAAAACAAAACTCGGTTGCATTATCTACTGCTGAAGCTGAATATGTTGCAGCCGGGAGTTGTTGTGCTCAAATCTTGTGGATTAAACAACAACTAGAAGATTATGGCATTAAACAAGATAAAATTTCCATTAATTGTGATAATACAAGTGCCATTAATCTAACTAAAAATCAAATTCAGCATTCAAGAACTAAACATATTGAGATAAGACATCACTTCATAAGAGATCATGTATTGAATGGTGATGTGACACTCCAATTTGTTTGTACTGATGATCAATTAGCAGACATTTTTACAAAACCCCTAAGTGAAGAGAGGTTTAGTGTGCTTAGGAGGGGATTAGGAGTGATTGATCCATCCTAGTGGTAGTTTCCACTAGATTCGTTGATTTTGATGATTAGATTGTGGTTAAAATAGAGTTTCTTTTCAATGTTCATCAAATCAGATCATAATTTAGTGATTTTCCCTCATTCGGCACGAACATAGCATGATTTTTAGGTGCATGCCAAAGTTAGAGACGACTCGAGTAAGTTTCAGAGTCGGCTCCTAAGGGGGAGTCGACTCGCGCATTTGCGGGAGTCGACTCGCAAAGATGGCAGCAGAGGGGGAGTCGACTCGCATATAGTCGGGAGTCGACTCGAGGTCTACAGGCGCATAAGAAGAGTTGACTCGCGCATATTCTGGAGTCGACTCGAGGTCGAGTCGACTCGCGACTCAGTGGAGTCGACTCGCAGTCGGGATCCGACTTTTTAACCCTAGCTTTGTCGTTTCGAAAACACTTTCTTTCTCAGCCGCCACTGTTCACAAGCCCTAGAGCCGACTCCTAGGTCGTCCCCGATTGTCTCCAAGCCCTTTTCCGTCGACCTTTCACCATCCCTTAGGGTTTTCCTCCCTTTCTAGGTCGTCCCCGGTCGTCCCCAAGACTTTCCCGTCGGTTCTTCACCGCTCATTAGGTTTTCCTCCCATTTTAGGTCATTATGCCGCGTAAGACCGTAGTCCGGAAGAGGTCCCAACCCGAGGCCCGTCCCGAGCGGCGCTCCAAGGCTCGGCACGATCCCGCGAGGCCACAACCTCCGGCTCGTTCCCCGCCTAGGGCGGTTCCCGCGAGGCCATTAGCCGGGAAGGCCGTCTCCACCGGGAGATATGTCGATTTCGACTTCCTCTCCCGGGAAGGGTTCACTATAGGGGATAGACTTAGGGCCCAGGGCTTAGAGTACTTCCTCACCTTAGATCTCCCCACATATCCAGGCCTCATTAGAGAGTTCTACGGTACCGTCCATCGGGGAGATGGAGGTATCGAGGGCACAGTAGCCGGTGTCCCTCTGTTCATTACGGAGGATCTCATTGCCCACATCCTCCACCTTCCACAAGTCGGGGTGGCTCCCACACACCCCGAGGACAGGGTTGAGGCGCTTACGGCCGTACTAGGGCATCCACCTCAGTCCCCCCTAGACAAGGTATCTGCTAGCTCACTTCCGATTGAGGTGCGAATCCTCTTGAGTATATTGTCTAGGTCCATCTTCCCTAAGACAGGGAGATTTGATTTTATAAATGAGAGAGACCTAGCTCTTATGTTTTATATTCTTCAGGACACCCCAATCAACTTCCCCAAACTCATCTATAGGTATCTGTGTAAGCCCCTAGATAGACCTAGGCTCACCCTCCCATACGGCATGATATTCACTCTTCTGTTCAGGGAGTACGAGATCCCCATTCCTGAGGGGGAACCCTCTAAGGCATTGCGATGGACAGATCGCATGCGAGCGGGGACCCTACACAGGATGGGGTTTCGGAAGAGAGAGGGGATCTGGGTTAGGAAGTCATCCATCACCACACAGACCACCAGACCTTTCCCCAGTCCTGAGCCCGATTCTGACTTTCCCGACGTACCAGACTTTCCATCCACTTCTGCTCCTACCACCTCCGCCGGACCCTCCTCCTCAGCTCCACCCACTCAGCCTATGGAGGTCCGGATCTCGTCTGAGCAGCTCCGGGAGCTGCGGCAGGAGATAGTCCGAGATCTGCTCCAGGAGCTCCGGGGTTCAGTGCCTGCTCCCACTCCTGCACCTTCGTCAGCGTTGGTCCCTTCCTTGACAGCCATGACTGACATGACGGCCCATGTGCGGGAAGAGATCGACAATGTACGGTTCCTGGTCCAAGCCCAGTTCCACAGCATGAGTGAGGTCACGAGCACCACTCGACGGATGCGGGATGACATCGGCCGTGACATGTCCACCACCACCGCGGGGGCCGAGCGCTTGTCGAATGTGCTCATCGACAAGCTGGACGGACTGCAGAAGTCAGTACTCGAGCTGGATACGACACAGAGCAGGGCCATCCAAGGCCATCATTCGCCAGCTAGAGAACGTGACCAATGCGGTCCAATCACTCGTGGAGCGCATGCCTCGAGGAGATACATCCTCGAGAGGAGGAGCCACATCCTCGAGAGGAGGAGTCACATCCTCGAGAGGAGGAGATACATCCTCGAGAGGAGGACCTACATCCTCGAGGAGACCGTAGCTACTTTTTGTATTTTGCTTTGACATGTATTGCTTTACGTTACTTATTGTATTCTGAAATGTAAACTTACATACAAATTAATACAATGAGTAGCCACATTTTTCTTCAATACTGTGCCTTTTGATCTATGTTTGATTGTGTGTTCTGTTTACCTCCTTTTTGATATGATGACAAAAAGGGGGAGAAATATGTAAAAGGAGGAAAAATATATATAAAATATGTAAAAGGAATCAATGAAAATCAATAAAAAGATAAACTCTTAAAACACACAAATTTGTTCTAAGTGGATTCGGTACCTCGAGGCTCATTATCTCTCTTTTGGGGCTCCTAATGGAGTAATCTCCAGAATCTATTCAAGGGATATTCGGAGATTAGCTGAATCCTACTCAAGAACAAATTGACAGATTTTCCCTCTAAAAACCAAAATTTCAGTTCAAAAACTTCAAAGCATTAAAAGGAAATTCAAAGAATCAAAACAAAGTAGAATGCATATGTTGAGGGGGAGAATCTGAATTTTTAAGAAAGCTAAATCATTAAATATATATAAGCCAAACAATTGATTGCATGATATGAAGGCTTATATAATTCCAAATGAAAGGGGGAGCTTTAACTCTGAAATTTATTGTTTCACTCCTTTCAAGCTTGGATAAATTGAACTACCAGACATTTGAATTCATTTATGGATTTTATTTCATTGTTTATTGTGCAATTCACTTTATATATACTCAATGTTTTGTCATCATCAAAAAGGGGGAGATTGTGGAGTGATTGATTAAAACCCTATTTGATTTTGATGAGCTCAAAGCATTTGAGTATATTTCTTGTTTACTAATGAATTCAATTAAGTGTTTCAGTGAAAATCTTGTCTAAGTGTCTCAAGACTTGGTTCATAATTTTTGGATAAGTTAAGAAGTCAGCTTGAACCAAAGTCTGAGACTCGAGTCGACTCCAGAGTATCACGAGTCGACTCCAAGCGTATCAAGTTCACTGGCACGAGCTCGAGTCGACTCCGGATCAGTACGAGTCGACTCCGACTGAGAACAGACAGACGAACAGAAAGCTTCAACTCAGAACCTGTCAACGAGTTGACTCCCGAAGTGTGCGAGTCGACTCCGATGTTCACCGAGTCGACTCCAGGGTAGTAAGAGTCGACTCCAAGAGGAATACAAAGAAAAAGTCAGAGAGCAGTTTTCGGGTCTGAGATTCGAGTCGACTCCAGTATAACGCGAGTCGACTCCAATGGTTGGCAGGTCGACTCCAAAGACAGCAAGAGTCGACTCTCAGTAGTACGCAAAGAAAAAGTCAGAGGGCAGATTCTGGACTCTGAGATTCGAGTCGACTCCCGCATTACGCAAGTCGACTTCGAGACTCCGCGACCACAAAGAAGACAGAAGACCAAGTTACTGTCTCTGAGATTCGAGTCGACTCCCAGACAGCTAGAGTCGACTCCAAGGCAGCTTCACATCAAAAGGGCAGAAGACCAAGTTTCGGAAACTGAGAGCCGAGTCGACTCCGAGGAAGCTCGAGTCGACTCCAAGACTGGACGAGCCAAAAGACAGAAGATAGGGAGTTCGGGCTCTGAGCGCCGAGTCGACTCCCAGGATAGTCGAGTCGACTCGAGTGGACCAAATTCAAAAATACGTCCACGGACTTCATGGGATGAGCCGACTCCGAGAAAGCCAAGTTAGCTTCAGAAGTTGGCGAGTCGACTCTAGGTCAAGACGAGTCGACTCCCAGTCGCGAAGGCAACTTTAATTCAAATCTGGAACAGTTGCAGAGTCGACTCCGGAAAAGTATGAGTCGACTCCCGCTACAGACGAGTCGACTCTTGATCGCGCGAGTCGACTCCAACCCACCAACGGACACATTGTCAGACTGTACAGAGTGTGCAGAACGGGCAGAAAAAGCTCTCTAACGGCTAGTTTCTGTGGGGGTTGGTTTAAATAGCCACAGAGGACTGTAGCAAGGCAGAGAACAACCATTCCACTCCAAGTAATCAAGCTTTCAATCTCTGCAACTTGTTCTTCAACGAAAAAGAGGGAAGAGCAGCATTAACTGCATCCACCTACTTCTTCCCAACATTGAAAGAGCCTTCTCCTGCATTCAAGTCGACTACACATTCAAGAGGAGACCCGAAGTTCAAGAAGCCCTTCCTCTTCTCCAACTTAAAAGCGTTTGAGGGCTCTTAACTTCGTTATTGTTCATATTGCCATTTATCTGCTTTTGAGAAGCTGTATTTTTCTATTTGTCTCTTTTATCTACACCTTTGTCTTTGCTTGGTTCAATCGGGGCATTGAATCAAGAGTATTGAGGTTGGTTGGTGAGCCGAGTGTAAAACCAACGTGTAAGGGTTCGATTGTGATCCCGGAAAAAACAATCGGGGTTGGTTCTAGTCGGTGAGCCTGGGAAAACCGACCGAGTTCGTTGTGAGCTCGTAAAACAACAAGTTTGGTTGTGAGCTTGGAAAACAACCGGCTGTAATCCAAGGGGTTATAGTGAATTCCCAAGAGAGACTTGGGGAGTGGACGTAGGAGCAAGGGTTAGCTCCGAACCACTATAAAAGCTTTGTGTTTGTGATTGCTTGTCTCTTACCATTACTCTCATTTCATACACATCACAGCAACTAATTAATCATCTTGTAAAAAGTATTAATTAGTCACCCACAAACGCTTTAATAGTTAAAATTATTTTAAAACCCAATTCACCCCCCCTCTTGGGTTGTCTATCCGGGCAACAGAAGGAGTGGACCTTTATCCTTCTTAATATGCCCTTCAGCTGTTTTGAGCATATTTAACAGCTCGGGCAGGGAGGTGTTCAGCTTGTTCATGTGAAAGTTCACAACAAACTGAGAGAATGAATCAGGTAGTGATTGCAGGATCAAATCCTGACTGAGCTCATTATCCATAGCAAAACCTAATTGACTTAATCTGGTGATCAAGTCTATAACCATAAGAACATGGTTTTGCACTGGAGTTCCTTCATTCATTCTAGCACGGAACAACTGCTTAGATATCTCATACCTAGCAGTCCTGCTTTGTTCTCCATACAACTCTTTTAAATTGAGAAGTATGGATTGAGTGTCCATGCCTTCATGTTGCCTCTGTAATTCATTGTTCATAGAGGCAAGTATGATACATTTGACAGTCACACTGTCATTTTTCCACATCTTATGTGTGGCAACCTTCTCTTCTGTAGCATCATCCCCTAGATCTCCAAGATCAGGGGTTTCAAGTATATAGGAAATTTTCTCCTAAGTGAGTATTATCTTTAAATTCCTCAACCAGTCCACATAGTTTGGTCCGGTCAACTTGTTGGCATCTAAGATGCCTCTTAGTGAAAGTGAAGAAGCCATTTAATAATTCTGCATATGCAAGAACAAAACTAATATAAGCAGACCAATCATGATGACATGTTTGCAACTAGATAAGGACTTTAATCTAATTTGTCTCCTACTATTTTTATCGAATATCATAGCCCTCTCCTATGATAAACGTGAAAATATAATTTTTCTTAGTAGGGTTGAGATCCTAATTCATCATAAAAAGTCTTGTGTTTACACAACAAACTCTTATGAGTTCAATGGTAGAAAACTCTTTCCAATTGCATCTCATGCAATTCTCAACTTTATCTTGTCCTCTTAAAATACTTATTGCCTTGTGTTAGCACAACAAACAATAATATTTTAGTTAAGTCAAACCCTTCATTTCCATATAGTCATATTCGAATAATATTGCCCTTGTGGTTGCACAACAAGGCAATATATTAAAATATGCCATAAGCATCTTAATGCACCAAGACAGTATAACATCAGTCCCCATTGCAAGTCTTGTGTTAGCACAACAAACTAGCATGGATCTTGACATAATAATATCGAGGCATGAAGGAAGGCTATCAATAGTGTTATATCAATATTAAGCTTATCCATAATAGGCAATCAAACAATTGGCCAGGTAAGCAGGTGGGAGGCTCCCCTTACTCAGAGAGTAAGGTCCTAATTAAGTAACCACCTTTAGTGCTTTCCTTAGACACCAATTAGATTAATTGTTCCAGAATGGGTTAGCTCAAAGTTTTTCAACACTATGACTTAATATAATTTTTATTGAGAGCTTACTAGTCTCTAGCACATTCTTTAATTGTAACATATATTTAACATGTCTAAAATAAACTATTATGCATCATGGCTATCTCATAGCATGTATAAATCATAAGCAATTAATTAATATGCTTCAACATATTTTCATATGGAAAATTTCATATCATAATATTTTATTACACAACATATCATATATGAATTATATATTTCAGCATTTCATTAAGCATATGACATTACTATCTCATAGTAAATTAATAATCATACATCATGCATTATTATTTGATTGAACCAATTAAGGATGGCTCTGATACCACTGAAGAGTTTTAGCATGTTATAAATGCGTAGCGGAAGCTAGAAATTTTAAAAATTTCTTAATAAAGTTCCTATGCATGAAACCCTTTTAAGCCTAGATCACCTTAATAATTACAATCAAATGATATAAAATAAATGCAGAATTAGTAGAATACCTCAAACGCTAATCCAAAGTGTACAATCTCCACGAGGCGTCCAAGTGTCCGCCCTCCAATGGTGATCCACACGAAAACTTGATCAAGACTTTAGCTCCAAAGACTTTTGATCCTTAATGCAGAATTCTTCTAAAGAACTCTAATGGCTTGCTTTCCTTCCTTTCTATTTTTCTTTAGCCTTCTAAAATCACTTCTAATCCTTTTGTCCTAAAGAAGACCACCTTGTCTTGGCTTAGGACACATTAGAAGCAATGCTAGAATGAAAGAAACTAATGTAAGAAAGAAAGAAGAGAGAAGTGGGGTGGAATTAGAATAATGAAACCCATGGAGTGCTAACCTATTTATAATAGGTGTAGGGATGCATCTCCAAGGGATGCATCCCATCCACACATCCTCTCATGAAAGGGCATCATCTAAAGGGCCATATCAAATAAGAGGAGGTGCAGATCAAGTGAGGAGGTGTATCAAATGATATGTCCTTTCATGTGGTGCCATATTTTGACCAAGTCAACATCACATGCTAATCACATGTCCATCACGCCTCATCTCTTGATCTTTCATGATGATGATCCAAGGGCTCCAATGCAAGGCGCCATTCACTTGACCCATTATGTATTCATCCAATGGTGGGATTAAGATCCAATGGTCAATTATGGTAGCCATCCTCTAACCCAATCCAATTGGGTTAAACCAACTCTCTATTATGTCTTCATCCAACGGTAGATCAAGATCTAATGGTCTAGATTGAATGATTTATTAAATCTAATCCAATTAGACTCAAACCAAGCCAATTAGGTGCCAACTCTTGGCTAACCCATATTAGAATATGATCTAATCAAATTAGATTAATTAAGAATCAGATTCGAATCCAATTCGAATCAGATTCGAATCCAATTCGAATCAGATTCGAATCCAATTCGAATCAGGAGCTAAGGTTTGCAATACCTGCTAGGATGTTTATCTTGCAAACATGATCTAATCCAATTAGACCCTTGATAAGTTTTCTTGTGTGTGACCCATTGGGTTCCATACTTAGCCAGCAATAGGTGTGAGTGCGAGTTGACCCAACTTGATTAGAACTCTTCTAATCGATTTAAGTCCAAACTGCGCGAATCTGAACTTAACAATTAGAATCCTTTCTAATTGGTGATCGAATTGAACTCTTTAATTTGATCAAACCTATAAAATAAGATTGACGTCTAGCAACGTGTCATGTCTACCCGAAAAATATGAAATTTGGTAGAAATACCAAAAATACCCTTCAGTGGCAAGTTACCATACAATTCAATCCTTTAATCAAACTGCATCCCAAATATGTATATGAGTATGAATATATGTCAAACTCAATTTCATATTCATATTTTTCTCAATCTTTTAATGATAATTCAAATAATGAAACATTAGAAACTCTTTCTAATTTTCATTCTGCTTTGATCAAAGGCTTCCTGAATTATCGTATGATTAGAATAAATAGGATGCTATCTTCTCTTACTAGAAGTGATTAATTCTTTGTTGACCTACTCATAATCTTCGTACACAATTCACCATATCCAGAAGACCTCGTACATAACTTATTGTCATGAATGAGTGTAAACCAAAATATGGGTTCATGTGCACAAGATACCATGGTGATCTCAGGTCATAGGATCAGTTTCACAACTCCCACTAAGAGAATCATCTTTTGACATGTAAGTAAGGCTTCATAAGATTTCTCTTTGTAGGTCAATTCAGTGAACTCATTCCTCTAATGAGCACCCACATCTTTGTATTAGTGTCTCCACACAAATGATTGTGAGATCAATCATCCTCTGCATTGAGCATATATAAGACATGCCAGTCTTTCCGGTAATCATTGATCCCCGACTCAATGTACCAATGACTGGAAATATTTAAGATTAGGATTTTAGGATTTTAAGTCTCACTAGTATGATCTCATCATAGTCTTAAAACCATTGCCCTAATCTAAGGAGTTATCATAAATATAATCAACAGCATATGATAAAACATAATGCCTTTATTCATATTTAAATGTCATGTACATGATTTGGACAAATCAAAAGAAAAAACCTTTCACAATACATATTGCGATTGGCTTGTAGGGCATCTACTCTTTCAATCTCCCACTTGCACTAAAGCCAATCGCTCTTATATTTTATCACCATACAATCGAGGTGGCGATCGAACTGCTGTTGTGGTAGAGCTTTAGTGAATGGGTCTGCTAAGTTGTTCTTTGTGTCTACTCGTTCAATGACTATGTCTTGTCTCTCGACGATCTCTCGAATGAGGTGGAAGCGTCTTAGAATGTGCTTGGATTTGTGATGAGATCTTGGTTCCTTTGCTTGAGCAACAGCTCCAGTGTTGTCACAATAAACTGAAACTGGTCCAGCAATCTCAGAAACTACTCCCAACTCAGCGATGAACTTCTTCATCCAGACAGCTTCCTTAGCGGCTTCACTTACAACGATGTATTTTGCCTCAGTAGTTGAGTCAGCTACAGTTTGCTGCTTGGAACTCTTCCAGCTCACTGCACCACCATTTAGGGTAAAGACATACCCTGAAGTAGACTTGCTATCATCTGGATCTGATTGAAAACTAGAATCAGAAAATCCTTCTAGTTTTAACTCAGATCCTCTATAAACTAGAAAAATATCTTTAGTCCTTCTTAAGTACTTAAGAATATTTTTCACAGCTATCCAATGATTTTCTCCTGGATCAGTCTGGAATCTGCTTGTTATGCCTAAGGCTTAAGCAACATCAGGCCTAGTACATAGCATAGCATACATAATTGATCCTACTGCCGAAGCATAGAGAATAGAATTCATTCTATTTCTCTCTTCAGATGTCTTAGGAGACATCTTCTTAGAGAGACGTATGCCATGACTCATAAGTAAGTAACCTCTTTTACTTCCTTCCATGCTAAATCTTTTCAGCACACGATCTATGTACTTAGACTGGGACAAGCCTAGCATACTTTTAGATCTATCCCTATAGATCTTTATACCAAGTATATAGGATGCTTCTCCCAAGTCTTTCATGGAAAAGCTTTTTGATAGCCAAGTCTTGACCGATTGTAACATTGGAATATCATTTCCAATGATTAGTATGTCATCTACATACAATATTAAGAAGACAACGGCACTCCCACTAGTCTTTTTGTACACACATGGTTCATCCACATTTTTGATAAAACCAAACTCTTTGACTGTTGTATCAAAACGGATGTTCCAACTCCTCGATGGATGTTTTAATCCATAAATGGATCTCTTAAGCTTGCATACTTGATTTGCTCTCCCACTTGAGACAAATCCTTCTGGCTGTGTCATGTAAACCTCTTCCTCAAGATAACTATTAAGGAAGGCGGTTTTGACATCCATCTGCCAAATTTCATAATCATAGTATGCAGCTATTGCAAGCAAAATCCGAATAGATTTAAGCATGGCAACTGGTGAAAAAGTTTCATCATAGTCAATTCCTTGCTTTTGCCTGAAACCTTTTGCCACCAATCTAGCCTTGTAGGTTTCTACTTGGCCATCTGCTCCAATCTTCTTCTTATAGACCCATTTGCAACCTATAGGGTTTACACCTTCTGGTGCATCAACCAAAGTCCATACTTGGTTGGTATACATAGAGTCTATTTCGGATTTCATAGCTTCTAACCATTTGTTAGAGTCATTACTCATGATAGCTTCCGAATAGGTCAGAGGATCATCATTTTCGACGATGTGGGCTTCATCATTCTCAATGATAAACCCATACCTCTTAGGTGCATTTCGCACTCTATCTGACCTTTGGAGAGGAGATGTGTGTTGTGGTTGTACTTCATCAATGGGTACATCTGGTTGAAGAATTTCTTGTATTTCTATTTGTAGGTCTTGAACTTCATTAAGTTCAATTCTTCTTTCACTGCCCTTTTCTAAGATAAATTCTTTTTCTAAGAAAGTGGCATGCCTACTAACAAATACCTTTTGTTCAGTAGGGTGATAGAAGAGATATCCAATACTTTCTTTGGAATAACCTATAAATATATATTTATCTGATCTAGCACTTAGCTTATGTCCAAAATTTTTTTTGACATATGCTTGGCAGCCCCATATTTTAAAATATTTAAGATTGGGCTTTCTACCTCTCCATATCTCATATGGAGTACTAGATACAGATTTTGAAGGTATCCTGTTTAGCACATATGTAGCAGTTTCTAAGGCATAACCCCAGAAGAAAATAGAAAGATCTGTAAAGCACATCATGGACCTTACCATATCTAATAGAGTACGATTCCTCCGTTCAGCTACACCATTTAGTTGTGGCGTATACGGAGGTGTCCATTCAGAGAGAATACCCTTTTCTTTAAGATGATTTAAAAATTCACTAGAAAGGTATTCACCTCCTCGATCAGATCGAAGAATTTTAATACACTTTCCGGTTTGTTTTTCAACCATACTTTGATACTCTTTATACTTATCAAAGGCTTCAGATTTATGTTTCATAAGATACACAAATCCGAACCTTGATAAATCATCAGTGAATGTGATGAAGTAAGAGTATCCACCTCTAGCTGGAGTTATCATAGGACCACATACATCTGTATGTATAAGTCCTAATAACTCACTTGCCCTTTCTCCATGTCTAGTGAATGGAGACTTAGTCATTTTTTCCATAAGACAAGATTCACAAGTTCCTAATGATTCATAATCATAAGGATCAAAGAACTCTTCTTTGTATAACTTGTTGATTCTTGATTCACTTATGTGACCAAGTCGGCAATGCCAAAGGAGGATATTATTCACTTCCTCTCTCTTTCTTTTATTGCTTTTATTAATATAAAAGACATTGTCATTAAGTAATAAAACTAGAAGACCATTTTCCATAATGCCATTGCAAAGATGCTTATTAGAAAAATAAATAGAGCAACCATTGCCCTTTCCATTAATTTCAAAACCTTTCTTTAACAACAAAGGAATGGAAATTACATTTCTAATAATTTTGGGCATACAATAACAATCTTCTAATTGTAGGAGCTTTTCCGAAGGCAATTCCAAGTTGTAGGTTCCAACAGCTTCAGCCTGGATGGACTCTCCTCCAGCGCCATATAGCTCGAAGTCACCTTTCTTCAAAATTTTAATTTTCTGTAGTCCATGCAAAGATTTGCAAATATGAAAACCACAGCCAGTATCCAATACCCATGAATTTGAATTTGAAGAACTTAATGACAAGTTGGCATGTAACATAAACATACCTTTTGATGCAACTCTTGCATCAGTCTTCATACTTGCAAGAAAACTCTTGCAATTCCTTTTCCAGTGGCCAGCTTTGCCGCAATGAAAACCGGTACTTGATCCGGAGTTTTTCTTTCCTTTTTTCTTTTTGATGCTACTCTTGGGGTTCAATCGTTTCTTAGAACCCTTATTTCCCGATTTCCTCATAGAGGTGCTATTTATAAGAAGGAGTGGACCTTTATCCTTCTTAATATGCCCTTCAGCTGTTTTGAGCATATTTAACAGCTCGGGCAGGGAGGTGTTCAGCTTGTTCATGTGAAAGTTCACAACAAACTGAGAGAATGAATCAGGCAGTGATTACAGGATCAAATCCTGACTGAGCTCACTATCCATAGCAAAACCTAATTGACTTAATCTGGTGATCAAGTCTATAACCATAAGAACATAGTTTTGCACTGGAGTTCCTTCATTCATTCTAGTACGGAACAACTGCTTAGATATCTCATACCTAGCAGTCCTGCTTTGTTCTCCATACAACTCTTTTAAATTGAGAAGTATGGATTGAGTGTCCATGCCTTCATGTTGCCTCTGTAATTCATTGTTCATAGAGGCAAGTATGATACATTTGACAGTCACACTGTCATTTTTCCACATCTTATGTGTGGCAACCTCCTCTTCTGTAGCATCATCCCCTAGATCTCCAAGATCAGGGGTTTCAAGTATATAGGAAATTTTCTCCTGAGTGAGTATTATCTTTAAATTCCTCAACCAGTCCACATAGTTTGGTCCGGTCAACTTGTTGGCATCTAAGATGCCTCTTAGTGAAAGTGAAGAAGCCATTTAATAATTCTGCATATGCAAGAACAAAACTAATATAAGCAGACCAATCATGATGACATGTTTGCAACTAGATAAGGACTTTAATCTAATTTGTCTCCTACTATTTTTATCGAATATCATAGCCCTCTCCTATGATAAACGTGAAAATATAATTTTTCTTAGTAGGGTTGAGATCCTAATTCATCATAAAAAGCCTTGTGTTTACACAACAAACTCTTATGAGTTCAAAGGTAGAAAACTCTTTCCAATTGCATCTCATGCAATTCTCAACTTTATCTTATCCTCTTAAAATACTTATTGCCTTGTGTTAGCACAACAAACAATAATATTTTAGTTAAGTCAAACCCTTCATTTCTATATAGTCATATTCGAATAATATTGCCCTTGTGGTTGCACAACAAGGCAATATATTAAGATATGCCATAAGCATCTTAATGCACCAAGACAGTATAACATCAGTCCCCATTGCAAGTCTTGTGTTAGCACAACAAACAAGCATGGATCTTGACATAATAATATCGAGGCATGAAGGAAGGCTATCAATAGTGTTATATCAATATTAAGCTTATCCATAATAGGCAATCAAACAATTGGCCAGGTAAGCAGGTGGGAGGCTCCCCTTACTCATAGAGTAAGGTCCTAATTAAGTAACCACCTTTAGTGCTTTCTTTAGACACCAATTAGATTAATTGTTCTAGAATGGGTTAGCTCAAAGTTTTTCAACACTATAACTTAATATAATTTTTATTGAGGGCTTACTAGTCTCTAGCACATTCTTTAATTGTAACATATATTTAACATGTCTAAAATAAACTATTATGCATCATGGCTATCTCATAGCATGTATAAATCATAAGCAATTAATTAATATGCTTCAACATATTTTCATATGGAAAATTTCATATCATGATATTTTATTACATAACATATCATATATGAATTATATATTTCAGCATTTCATTAAGCATATGACATTACTATCTCATAGTAAATTAATAATCATACATCATGCATTATTATTTGATTGAACCAATTAAGGATGGCTCTGATACCACTGAAGGGTTTTAGCATGTTATAAATGCGTAGTGGAAGCTAGGGATTTTAAAAATTTCTTAATAAAGTTCCTATGCATGAAACCCTTTTAAGCCTAGATCACCTTAATAATTACAATCAAATGATATAAAATAAATGCAGAATTAGTAGAATACCTCAAACGCTAATCCAAAGTGTACAATCTCCACGAGGCGTCCAAGTGTCCGCCCTCCAATGGTGATCCACACGAAAACTTGATCAAGACTTTAGCTCCAAAGACTTTTGATCCTTAATGCAGAATTCTTCTAAAGAACTCTAATGGCTTGCTTTCCTTCCTTTCTATTTTTCTTTAGCCTTCTAAAATCACTTCTAATCCTTTTGTCCTAAAGAAGACCACCTTGTCTTGGCTTAGGACACACTAGAAGCAATGCTAGAAAGAAAGAAACTAATGTAAGAAAGAAAGAAGAGAGAAGTGGGGTGGAATTAGAATAATGAAACCCATGGAGTGCTAACCTATTTATAATAGGTGTAGGGATGCATCTCCAGGGGATGCATCCCATCCACACATCCTCTCATGAAAGGGCATCATCTAAAGGGCCATATCAAATAAGAGGAGGTGCAGATCAAGTGAGGAGGTGTATCAAATGATATGTCCTTTCATGTGGTGCCATATTTTGACCAAGTCAACATCACATGCTAATCACATGTCCATCACGCCTCACCTCTTGATCTTTCATGATGATGATCCAAGGGCTCCAATGCAAGGCGCCATTCACTAGGCCCATTATGTCTTCATCCAATGGTGGGATTAAGATCCAATGGTCAATTATGGTAGCCATCCTCTAACCCAATCCAATTGGGTTAAACCAACTCTCTATTATGTCTTCATCCAACTGTAGATCAAGATCTAACGGTCTAGATTGAATGATTTATTAAATCTAATCCAATTAGACTCAAACCAAGCCAATTAGGTGCCAACTCTTGGCTAACCCATATTAGAATAAGATCTAATCAAATTAGATCAATTAAGAATCAGATTCGAATCCAATCGATGATTCGAATCCAATTCGAATCCAATTCGAATCAGGAGCTAAGGTTTGCAACACCTGCTAGGATGTTTATCTTGCAAACATGATCTAATCCATTTAGACCCTTGATAAGTTTTCTTGTGTGTGACCCATTGGGTTCCATACTTAGCCAGCAATAGGTGTGAGTGCGAGTTGACCCAACTTGATTAGAACTCTTCTAATCGATTTAAGTCCAAACTGCGCGAACCCGAACTTAACAATTAGAATCCTTTCTAATTGGTGATCGAATTAAACTCTTTAATTTGATCAAACCTATAAAACAAGATTGACGTCTAGCAACGTGTCATGTCTATCCGAAAAATATGGAATTCGGTGGAAATACCAAAAATACCCTTCAGTGGCAAGTTACCATGCAATTCAATCCTTTAATCAAACTGCATCCCAAATATGTATATGAGTATGAATATATGTCAAACTCAATTTCATATTCATATTTTTCTCAATCTTTTAATGATAATTTAAATAATGAAACATTAGAAACTCTTTCTAATTTTTATTCTGTTTTGATCAAAGGCTTCCTGAATTATCATATGATTAGAATAAATAGGATGCTATCTTCTCTTACTAGAAGTGATTAATTTCTTGTTGACCTACTCATAATCTTCGTACATAATTCACCATATCCAGAAGACCTCGTACATAACTTATTGTCATGAATGAGTGTAAACCAAAATATGGGTTCATGTGCACAAGATACCATGGTGATCTCAGGTCATAGGATCAGTTGCACAACTCCCACTAAGAGAATCATCTTTTGACATGTAAGTAAGACTTCATGAGATTTCTCTTTGTAGGTCAATTCAGTGAACTCATTTCTCTAATGAGCACCCACATCTTTGTATTAGTGTCTCCACACAAATGATTGTGAGATCAATCATCCTCTGCATTGAGCATACATAAGACATGCCAGTCTTTCCGGTAATCATTGATCCCCGACTCAATGTACCAATGACTGGAAATATTTAAGATTAGGATTTTAGGATTTTAAGTCTCACTAGTATGATCTCATCATAGTCTTAAAACCATTGCCCTAATCTAAGGAGCTTATCATAAATATAATCAACAGCATATGATAAAACATAACGCCTTTATTCATATTTAAATGTCATGTACATGATTTGGACAAATCAAAAGAAAAAACCTTTCGCAATACATATTGCGATTGGCTTGTAGGGCATCTACTCTTTCATGGAGGTGCGGGGATTTGGTCGCAGACGGCTAGAGACGCGGTGGAGACACGCTGCGGGACCACTGCTAGCATCACGGAAGAGGGGAAAACGTGGTGCTAGATCGTCGGATCACGGAATGAAGGAGGCGTTGATGAAGCGGAAGGAGGGAGGAGCTGCGGGATGAGCTGGAGGAGTGCTTCACGGATGGAAGAAAATCCATCTTCTTCTTTGGCCCACGGATGGATGCTTGGGATCATTCCTTCTCCCCTTCGCGGATGAAGCTGGAGATTTGAGGGAGATAGGCTGATATGGAATGAAACTGGGACGAGCGGAATGGAGCTTGGCTGCGCATGGGTCTTGTGCCAATTTCTGCAATGGAATTGGATTTTGGAAGAAGGTCTAGGACTTTCTTTGCCCTCCTGAGAGGGTAGCTGGGAGACACCAAGTTCCGTCCAATTAGTCATATAAAAAATAGTGTGATATGAAATTTGGCTTGTAGACGGACGGACTTAGTTCATCACGGGTCATCTGTTCTGACTGGAGGTCAATTGCAAGTCTTCCAAGTCATGGGTCACCCAGCAACTCATAGTTATGATATGGTCAAATTAGATTTGCCCAAAATTCTTTCCCAAAAGCACAAAGAAATTGGACCCGATTCAGACCCGAACCCGACTCGGATCCGACTCGATCTTCAACCGGGTCGGGTCTGGGAAGGGATTCTTCTGAAGTCAAATTTGTACTCAATGTGCATTTTATCTCTAATTTATGATAATCTGTGTCGAACCCAAATATAATATTAATCCAGTGAATTTATCATTATTGGTTAGCAATAACACTAATTTTAGTGACATGTAGGTCGCACTTTTGTGCTCTCATCACACCCCCCAACTAGCTTATTGCTAGTCTCTAGCAATTAACAAGCAAACGATAAAATGAGGGCACAAAAAGATGTAGTCTAACTTATGATTTTTTTTTTCTCTCTCTCTTTTTTTTTTTTTAATTGAAGCTAAATACACAAACTAAGATATGTACCCATTTTCGTAAGGAGTCACGATTGCACTTAGCATGTGCAACAAGCCTTTAAACCCCTAGGTTATCCTAGTGGACGAGTGTTGTCTCATGAGGATTTGCAGTGAAGTTACCCACAAACTTCATTAGTCAGGGATTTCTAATGTTTAACTCAAAATTTGAACAAGTATTATTGTATGAACTTAGAATTGCAAGGACAATAAAGATTTATTGCTATCATATTTAAGCAGACTCTAACTTAAGTTTCATTACACCCCATCTATCTACTAACAAGTCAAGAATGTAGTGAGGTGCAAGATAGTATCATATAAATGAGTGGCTTCCACTTACTTCCAACATGATCACTCCAATTTTCAAGACTTTTCTGAAGTTAAATGGTAATGAACACCCCGAATTTATTTATTTATTTATTATATATATATATATTTTAGACTGAATGCTAAGAAGAATGACTTGTGCAATATCTGGCCTTATTAAGCTTTCTAGCTGACCCATGTAGCGAGTGTTAGGCCAATGACTTCCGATCCAGATGGCTCAGGGCACTAGGTGTAGAGACACCCTAACAGGCTTAATAACTCAAGTTAACTAGGCTTCAAGGTCAAATTAGTCACTCAGAGTTTAATCTCAATCATACTCACCTTTTTACGCGAACACTCGCTGCTTGAAAGGCAAGAGGCCCGGTTACTCAGTGAGAAGACTTAAAATAAACTCATTATTTTATTTTATTTTATCTTTTTTTTTCTTTTTTTTGATTAGGGTGTTCATCACACATATAACTCTAAATTATCCTGAAGATTAAAAGTATTCATATTAGTTATAAGTTTACATACCCCACTATTCATGTGCTTACGTGTAGGTGCTAAATCATCTTGTATCATGTTAGCAGAAATAGGTGGGATGAAAACTCAAGCTAGAACTGCTATCATATTCCTTAACTTAAAGCTATTGTCCAAGCAATTCCTAGTTTGTACAGCCAAAAAGATTAGAGTTTGAGTTAAAAATTTGAAATCCCTCCCTTTCTAATTTTTTTTTATTTTTAATTTTTTAAAAAAAATTATTTTTATTTTTATTTTTATTTTTTTTGCATGAAAGAGAAAATTCTCACCCCCATACCTAAATCTAACATTGTCCTCAATGTTAAAAAAAAAATTTAAAGCAGTAATAGGACAGAGGAGAAGTTACCTGATATGAGTGGGTAAAGTGATAATTGGGGCCAAAAACCTCCAAATCTGCATGTTAGTAATTTATTAAAAATTATTATTATATATATATTTTTATTTATATATATTTTATTTTATTATATTTCATTATATATTTTATTTTATTATTTTTTTAAATAATATTTACATGTTGGGTTGCCTCCCAAGAGCGCTAAATTTTATGTCTTCAGCTAGACAAAATGTCGACCCCCCTTTTTTTTTCAACCATTATCTAAGAATGGTTTTGGAAGAGTCCGAGGAAGAACAGTCGGCTGATGACGATCTATGCTCATAAAGGGAACAGAATTAGGGAGCGCATGCTCGACCCCTTCCTCGGAATGGGCAAGGTAAGCTTCTAAAGGATCCTTATTATAGGTTTGTAAGAAAGTCTCCTGAACCAGACTTTCAATCATGTCAACTTCATTGATTTCTTTGTCGTCTGGTGGTTGTTTACTTATGTTGAAAACATTAAGCTCGACTTTCATGTTGCCAAAAGATAACTTCAGCATCCCATTTCGACAGTTGATCACAGCATTTGCTGTGGCTAAGAAAGGTCTACCTAAAATTATAGGTGTGTGACTGTCTGGATGTATTGCAGGTTCAGTCTCAAGGATAACGAAGTCCACCGGATAGTAAAACTCGTTTACTTTCACTATTACATCTCTACAATCCCCTTGGGGTACTTCACTGTTCTATCTGCTAAGGAAAGAATAATATTTGTAGGCTTTAATTTCCCCAAACCTAACTTTTGGTACACATAGTAGGGAAGTAGGTTCACACTGGCTCCTAAATCTAATAGAGCTCTCTGGATGATCGTCTCTCCTATTTTTATTTCAATGGTGGGGCAACTAGGGTCTTTGAATTTCGGAGCAATCTGTTGTTGAATGAGAGATGAGGCTTGTGTAGCCATAACAGCTTGCCTAGGAATGCTAGTTTTTCTTTTGACCATGGTGAGGTCTTTCAAGAATTTTGTATAAGAAGGAATTTGTCTTATGGTATCGAGAAAAGGTATATTTATCCGAACAGTTTTAAAGACTTCCATGATTTCATCAAAGTTAAATTGTTTCTTGGAGTCCTGAAGTCTACTGGGAAAGGGAACCTTGGGTTTGTATGTTTCTATGGGTTCTTCCTTTTGGTCTGATTTATCCTGTTCTTGACCCCTCTTCTGAATAGGGTTCTTATCGGATTCATTTTTATTTTCTTTTTCATGTTCAGGAAGTTGGACTTTATTGTCCACTTGCTTGCCAGACCTTAAAGTGGTAATTGTCTGGACTTCATAGGTCGGATTTTCATTAGAATTGATTTGATACTGACCTATCTGACCTTGATTTTGTTGTCTACTAGGGTTAGGCACTGGTTGACTAAGTAGTTCACCTTTCTTCCTATCCCCTAGAGAGTTAGCTATTTGGCTCAGACTAACCTCAAGTTTTGCAATTGCTTGCGCATGGAATTGGTTAGTCTGGGCTTGGGCTGTATTGGTCTGTTGCTGTTGCTTGATAAAATCTTGTTGTTGTTTCATCATATTAGCCATCATGGTTTCTAATTGTGAAGATTGATGTGGGATAGGAGCATTATAGGGAGGTACAGATGGAACCAAAGATTGGTTCATTTGTGGTGGCCCTATCCTGGAAAAGTTGTTCTGAAAACCTGGTGGACCACCTTGATGCTGAATAGGTTCGTTCTGCTTATATGAGAAATTTGGATGGAACCTATTATCAGGGTGGTAAACTGGGCTGAACGAATTGGGAGTGGGCTTCTTAAAGGCACTATATGAATTTAGAGCATTTGCTTGCTCGGCCTTTATGGTGGGCAGATTAGGGCAGCACTCCACTAGATGCTCTGGACTGTTACACAAGACACACAAACTATATGACTCGTGATCCACTTTTATGACGGGATTTGACTCTTTATATGATCCTGAACTAGTGGACACAGTGAAAGCATCAAACTTTTTGCCTAAATTGTTTACTCCAGTCACCAGATTGGATATAACATTTTTGAGATCTGGGTCTACTTTCATTTCATAATTATCTGGTTTTCTAGACCCGAACTCATCTCTATTTACTTCCTCACCATAGCTACTCCAATTTTGGGCATTTTTAGCTAAGTCAACAAGAATTCATAGGCTTGATCTGGGGTTTGGTTCATGAACCTACCTTTGTGCATGGACTCGATCATGTTTCTATGTGCCGGAGGTAGTCCTTTGTAAAAGAAATGTACTAGATCAGCCTTGTCAAGCCCATGGTGCGGGCACTTAACCAAAAGATCATGGAATCTTTCCCAAAGTTGGGAAAATTTCTCCTCAGCTTTTTCTCTAAAAGTTCTTATAGCATCCTTAATTTTTTCTGTTTTAATCATGGGGTAAAATTCTGCCATGAACTTCCTAGATAGTTGTTCCCATGATGTGATGCAATTTGAAGCAAGGGAATACAGCCATGCAGCAGCACGATCCTCTAAAGTCATTGAAAACAACCTTAATTTAATACCCTCTTCATCTAAGTTTTGATTTCTAAACATTTGACAGATTGTCAAAAATTTGTTTAGATGAATGTAGGGTTGTTCACTCTCGAACCCATGAAACTTGGATAACATATTTATTGTTGCAGCCCGAATCTCAAATTGGGCTGCATTGTTAATCGGTAATACTATGCAGGTAGGGGGACTAGCGGATGCGGGTGCAAACAATTCATTCAGGGTTCTAATATGTTCACCCATTGTAGAGATCGACGGTTGGTTTACAGTTCGCAGGTTGTGATGAAAAGTTCTATCAATCTCAGGATCAAATGAAGTTAACTTATCCCTTAATGACCTTCTACCATGCATACATTATCACAACTTAATTAGACTCGACTTCTAAAATGAACGAAATCCTAAGAGAAGAGAAGGGCTAGACACAGATGACCACAATCAACACCACACAACAATTTGACCCTATTAGTCTTAGAATTAAGTGAGGTTTAGTAGCTTTTTAAATCTAGTTGCACAGAGATTTATCAGGTTAAAAAGTTCCTGAAATTCTTTCTAGATTAGACAGCTCCTAATCTCCCTTTCAGATTAAGCTTGAGCTTACCAGTTAAGCGATCCAGTAACCAGTGACCAGGAAAGTCCCGAAGTGTGTGGTAGTGCCAGAAGGGATACACCGATACCACAATATCCGTAACAGTTCTCACTGTTGTAAAACTTTCCTAAACATCACCAATTACTAAATCCTCACTGGAGTGGCTTTTCAACCGCTTCTTTCCAAGAGCCTAATTGAGCTCGAAAACCCTAAGGCCAACGTCTAATTTGATTTTAATTTAATTTGGCTTAGGATAAGTATGCAAGGTGGTGATTTTTGGGCTAAGGACAGGTAATGACTTCCCGACCTTATCTTTTTAATGGATTTTGCCCTTAATTACTTTATGCAAATGCTTAATACTAAATGCAGCAAATAATCAATATTTTTTTTAAAGTTTATGCAATGTCATTAGGTTGTATTGATTAAATGAGCAAGCAATTTTTTTTTCACTTTTACTTTTTTTTAAATTTTTTTTTTAATTTTTTTTAGCAATAACTTGAATGTAAACTAAACACAATCCTTATGCGTCAGTTAATCTCCGAATGCCCGTTGAATAAGCTCTAGAGATTACTCCGTGAGGAGCCCCAATAAAGGTATGATAACCTCGGGGGATTGCACCTTATCAATTACTAGCAAAAATAATATAGATTTTTTATAATAATTTTTTTTATTTTTTTTTATTTTTTTTTTGATTTTTTTATTTTATTTTATTTTTATTTTTATTTTTTTAAAATTTAAATTTTAAATTTCGAATTTCAGAATTCAAATTTTGAATTTAACTTTTTGAATTTTTGAATTTTGAAATATTTTTTTTTCAATTTTTTTTTTGAATTTTTTTTTTCGAATTTTAAATTTCAGAATTTAATAACTACGAAATTATTAACTGAAAATAATCAAAATAATAAAAATAAAAACTTACTACCGGAGTGCGTTCATTCCGGGCATCCAAAATCCAATTTGATCTTCGTGATCGTTCTTGCTTCTCGATTTGCCTCCCCGGCAACGGCGCCAAAATTCTGTTCGTCCGATTCCTGTCTACCTAAAAATATGCTAGACAGATCGTTGTTAGAACCGACGAACAAAAGTTAAATTTAATTCTACTCTTACCTTTCCTACTCGAAGAATAGCGGTTGTAAGAGGTCGATCCACAGAGAGGCAGTTGGAGTTGCTTAAAAATCAGAACATTCACTCGGATTTGAAATCGATTTTTGAATGATTAAAGAAAAATATTATTTTGAGGATGTTGATTGATTCTCTAGTCTACCGGAGAATATTTTTTTATTTAAAAATAATAAAAAGACAAGTACTTAGAAATCAAAGAGCATTTATAAATTCATGAAATGTTTAACTATTCAAAGGAAAACTTTAGCATGGATAAAAACAGTGCTTAGGAAGATTGAAGCCCGGAACATAAACTGCATGAAAGAAAATTTCATATATTGCAACTAAAACAAGAATTCTTGGATGCATAAAATAAACTGCAGAAATTAAACTGAAATTTAAAACATAGATTGCATAAAAGATAAATGTATGGATTGCATGAAAGGGTAATTACAAAAATAAAATGAAGATTGGAAGTCTGATGCTTCCTCCTTTTACCAAATAAAACATAAAAACCAAGGAAGAAAAACAAGAAAACTCTCCTTTCTTCTCTCCCCTAATTTTTTATTCTTTCTTTTCAACCCGAAACAGAGCATGGCTCTGTTTCTTTTTCTTTCTTTCTTCTCTCACAAACAGAGCCTTCCCTTCTCCTCTTTTGAACCCGCCGGCCACCCCGCCCAGAGCCCTCACCCTCGCCCTCGCCCTCCCCTATTTATAGATCAATCCTTGAAGCGTCGAGAGGGGGAGAGTGCGTGATTGCTGGAATCCGCTGGCTGGAGAAGAAACGGAAGGAGGGAGAGGGCTGAGGCGGAGGAGCTGCAGTCTTGATCGCGGAAGAGCTGGGGTCACGGTGCGGTTGGAGTGCGCTGGCAGTGACGCGGATGGTGCGGACGGAGGCTTGATTGCTGGAGAGATGCCGCGGGAGCTGGCACGGGTGCTTGGATGCGATGGAATTTCCTTCCTGGATGGCTGGCTGGAACAGAGGAAATGGGAGGCTGGAGGTGCGGGGATTTGGTCGCAGACGGCTAGAGACACGGTGGAGACACGCTGCGGGACCACTGCTAGCATCACGGAAGAGGGGAAAACGTGGTGCTAGATCGCCGGATCACGGAATGAAGGAGGCGTTGATGAAGCGGAAGGAGGGAGGAGCTGCGGGATGAGCTGGGGGAGTGCTTCACGGATGGAAGAAAATCCATCTTCTTCTTTGGCCCACGGATGGATGCTTGGGATCATTCCTTCTCCCCTTCACGGATGAAGCTGGAGATTTGAGGGAGATAGGCTGATATGGAATGAAACTGGGACGAGCGGACTGGAGCTTGGCTGCGCATGGGTCTTGTGCCAATTTCTGCAATGGAATTGGATTTTGGAAGAAGGTCTGGGACTTTCTTTGCCCTCCTGAGAGGGGAGCTGGGAGACACCAAGTTCCGTCCAATTAGTCATATAAAAAATAGTGTGATATGAAATTTGGCTTGTAGACGGACGGACTTAGTTCATCACAAGTCATCTATTCTGACTAGAGGTCAATTGCAAGTCTTCCAAGTCATGGGTCACCCAGCACCTCATAGTTATGATATGGTCAAATTAGATTTGCCCAAAATTCTTTCCCAAAAGCACAAAGTGAAAGAGTAGATGCCCTATAAGCCAATCATTTGATGGGTTTCTCTTTGTAATCCTCCAAATCATGTACTTTGACACTCGATATATATCAATAAAGGCATTGTGTTTCATCATTTGCTGCTTATCTATTTTATTATTGGATGATGAACCCCATAAATTAGGACATTGGTTTTAGGGTTATGATGAGATCATACCAGTGAGACCTAAAATCCTAAAATCCTAATTTAGAATATTCTCAGTCAAATTGGTATCTTGAGTCGGGGATCAATATTACCAGAAAGACTGGCACATCTTATGTATGCTCAATGTAGAGGGTGATTGATCTCACAATCACTTGTGTGAGACACTAATACAAAGATGTGGGTGCTCATTAGAGGAATGAGTTCACTAAAATGACCAGCCATGAGAACATCTTATGGAATCTTACTTAATTATCAAAAGATGGTTCTCATAGTGGGAGTTGTGCAAGTGATCCTTAGACCTGAGATCACCATGGTACCTTGTGCACTTGAAGCTATATTTTGGTTTACCCTCATTCACGACATTGCGTTGTGTACGGGGTATTCTGGATATGGTGGATTTTGTACGAAGGTTGTGAGTAGGTCAACAAGAAATCAGTCACTTCTAGTAAGAGATGGTAACATCCTACTTACTCTAATCTTATGATGATTCAAGAAGCCTTTGATCAAAGCAAAATGAATAGTAGAAAGAGTTTCTAATGTTTCATTGTTTGAATTATCATATAAAAGATTGAGAGAGACATGAATAAGTGATTGAGTTTGATATTGATCCATACTCGAGCACTTATTCAGGATGTAGTATGACTGAGGGATTGAATTGCACAGTAACTTTCCACTGAAGGGTATGTTTGGATTTGTCAAATGCATTCCTCATCTTCTGGGGAGACATGATACGTTGCTAGACGTCAATCATGTCTTGTGGGTTGATCGGATCAAAGAGTTTGATTAGATCAAAGCATCAGAAAGGTTCTGATTGCTAACTCAGGTTTAGCACTAAATTGAACCTAAATTGGATTAGAGGTATTCTAATCAGGTTAGGTCAACTTGCACATGCACCTACTGCTGGCTAAGATAAGGAACCCAATGGGTCACACACAAGGAAATTGATCAAGGGTCTAATTGGATTAGATCATGTTTGCAAGATGAACATGTTAGCACGTGTTGCAAATCCTAGCTCCTGATTCAAATTAAATTCAAATATGATTCTTAGATTAGGTTGATCTAATATGATTAGATCATGACCTAATATGGGTTAGCCAAGAGTTGAAACCCATTTGGCTTTAATTAGACCTGATTTGATTAGGTTTAATGTTTTCTTTAAGTTGGTTAAACCCAATTGGATTGGGTTTGATAGGGCCTTCCCTTCTGGACCATTGGATCGCTTCCTGGATGAAGGATCTGGTCCACTGGTTGGCGCCTTCATCTGGACCATTGGATGGCTTCCTGGATGAAGGATCTGGTCCACTGGTTAGCGCCTGAATCTGGACCACTGGATGGCTCTCTGGATGAAAGATCTGGACCGTTGCTCAGCGCCTGAATCTGGACCACTGGATGGCTCTCTGGATGAAAGATCTGGACCGTTGCTCAGCGCCTGAATCTGGACCATCGGTGATGGCATCTTGCTTCTGGACCATTGGATGGCACCCTGGATGATGATGCCCTGATCTGGACCATTAGATGGCGCCTAGATCTGGACCATTGGCTTTGGTTCACTGCATTTGGGCCCTTGGATCATCAGAATTTAAGAGGGAGATGTGAGAAAGAAGTTGATACACCCTTCTCCTTAGCACCCCATCATGATGGGATGCATCTCTTGGCACATGCCTCATCATGATGAGGTGTGTGGATGGGATGCATCCCTTTATGATGCATCCCTCCATCTCTTATAAATAAGGAGGTGCCTTGGGGTTCTAAAGATCATCCAAGAAAAAGCCTTTCCTTCTCTCTCCCTTATCCCTTCTTTCTTACAAGCCTCTCTCTTTTGTCCTAACCCAAGACAAGAGGGTCTTCTTTAGGACAAAAAGGCTAGTGAATGTTTTAGAGGTAGAAAAGAAGAAGGAAGTGAAGGAAAATCAGCCAATTAAATCCTTTGGAAGGATTGAACAATTAGAATCAAGTTTTGGTGGAGCTAGAGTCTTGAACCCATTCCTGTGTGGATCAACATCGGAGGGTGAACATTTGGGCACCTTAGGACATCTTCAGATATATTGGATATAGCGTGATAGGTATTCTTCTATACCAAGATTATATTTTCTACATTATTTGGTTATACTATTAAGGCGATCTTGGCTTATTAGGGTTTCATATAATGGGTTTTATAAGAAAATTTTATAATCCCGTATCTTCCGCTGCGCCCTAGGGCACTGGGAAACCCTAACAGTGGTATCAGAGCCACCCTTAATCAGTTTAACCAAATGATAATACATGCTACTATCTTGATGCTATGAGATAGCTAGGTTGTTTGTATGCATGATTAGTTTATGCTATGAGATAGTGTTATATTCATGTTGTAGCGCAGTATAATTGCTAGTACTAAATTATAGAATGTGCAATGAGACCAATATAGTAGTATGAAAACTTTGGGCTGGCCCATTCTGGAACAATCGACTCAGTTGGTGTCTAGGAAGGAAGCCACAGGTGGTTACTTAATTAGGACCTCACTCTCTGAGTGAGGGGTGCCTCCCACCTGCTTTCCTGGCCAATTATTTGATTGTCCTTTATGGTTGAGCTTAATGGTAGTAAGATACTACTATTTGAAAGCCCTCACTAAATTCATAATTAAGTCGTAGTGTTAATTGCTTTAAGCTGAGCCATTCTGAATCAATTGACTAAGTTGGTGTCTAGGAAAGAGGCTATAGGTGGTTATTTAATTAGGACCTTACTAAGTAAGGAGAGCCTCCCATCTGCTTACCTGGCCAACTTTTTGATTGACCTCCATGGAAAAGCTAATTGCTGATATAACACTATAAAGGTCCTTCCTTCATGCTTAGATATTATTATGTCAATATCCACGCTAGCTTGTTGTGATTCCCACAAGGCTAGTATTAAGGATTGATATTGTAATATCTTGGTGCATATGATGCATATGGCATATTTTAATATGTTGCCTTGTTGTGATTCCCACAAGGGCAGCATTATTCAAATATGACTGTATAAAAATGAAGGGTTTGACTTAACTAGACACAATAGTTTGTTGTGATTTCCACAAGACTATATGTGTGCTAGAGGATAGAATAAAGTTGGGAATTGCATGGGATGCAATTGAAAAGAGTTTCCTACCTTTGAACTTATAAGGGCTTGTTGTGATTCCCACAAGGTCTTTTATAAGGAATTTGGATCTCAACCCCACTAAGAAAATTAGTATTTTCTCGTTCATCATACTTGAGGGTTATGATATTCGATAAAAAGAGTGGGAGTAACAATTAGATAAAAGTCCTTGTCTGATTGAATACATGTCATCATGATTGGTCTGCTTATATTAGTGTTCTTTGTAATTATAGATTAATTCTGCAAAAATGGCATCTTCACTCTCACTTAGAGGTATCTTAGATATAAACAAATTGACTAGTCCCAACTATGTGGATTGGTTGAGGAATTTAAAGATTGTTCTCACACAAGAAAAACTTTCCTACATTCTTGAAACCCCTGACCTAGGGTCAGCAGGGGAAGATGCAACTGAGGAAGAATTGGCCACATATCGTATGTGGAAAAATGATAGTTTGACTGTCAAATGTATCATGCTTGCTTCTATGAATAATGAATTGCAGAGGCAGCATGATAGCATGGATACTCACTCCATACTCCTTAACTTAAAGGAGTTATATGGTGAGCAGAGCAGAACTGCTAGATATGAGATATCTAAACAGTTGTTCCGTGCTAGAATGATCGAGGGATCGTCTGTGCAAGACCACTGTTTAAAGGTTATAGACTTAATCACTCGATTAAGTCAACTTGGTTTTGCTATGGACAGTGAGCTCAGTCCGGATTTGATCATGCAATCACTATCCGACTCATTCTCGCAGTTTGTCGTGAATTATCATATGAACAAACTGAATTCCTCCCTGCCTGAGCTTCTAAATATGCTGAAAACAGCAGAGTCTCACATCAAGAAGGACAAGGGTCCGATCCTTCTTGTTGGTGAGAGCTCAAAGAAGAAGTCGGGCAATAAGGGTTCAAAGAAAAAACTAAACCCTAAGAGTCGCATCAAAAAGAAGGGAAAGAAAATCTCTGGATCCGGTACCTGTTTCCACTGTGGCAAGACGGGGCATTGGAAAAGTGTTGCCCAGATAGACAACCCAAGAGGGGGGGGGTGAACTGGGTTTTACACTAATTTTGCAATTAAAACGTTTGTGGATAACTAATTAATTCTTTTTGCAGGTTAATTAATTAGATGCTGTGTGCAGTGAATGAAAAGAAAGTGCAAATAACAAGACAATCACAAACACAAGGATTTTATAGTGGTTCGGAGCTAACCCTTGCTCCTACGTCCACTCCCCAAGTCTCACTTGGGAATTCACTATAACCCCTCGGATTACAGCCGGTTGTTTTGCAAGCTCACAACCCAACTTGTTGTTTTACGAGGTCACAACGAACTCGGTCGGTTTTTCCAGGCTCACCGACTAGAACCGCCCGATTGTTTTTCCGGGATCACAATCGAACCCTTACACCGTTGGTTTCAACCTAGGCTCACCAACAAACCTTTACACCCTTGATTCAATCCCCTGATTGAATCAAGTAAAGACAAAATGGAAAGAAGGAACAAAGAGAAAAATACAGCTTCTAAGAAAGCAGATATTCAGCAATATAAACAATAGAGAAGTTAAGAGCCCTCAAACTATTTTATGACGATGTAGAGGAGGGCTTCTCGAACTTTGGGTCTCCTCTTGAATTTGATGCAGACTTGCTGTCAGGAGGAGAGCCTTGAATGTAAGGAAGAGAGTTGGAGAGTCGACTTCAATGCACTTCTTCCTTCTTTTTCGTGCAATCACTCTAGAGAGCTCTTGGTTGGTGGAAATCTCTTTTGCTTTGAATGGAGTTTCACTTTTCTACCTTGCTACAGTCCTCTGTGGCTATTTAAGCCATTCCCCATGGAAACTAGCCGTTAGACACACTTTTCTAGCCGTTCTGCACATTCTGCACATCCTGACAATGTGTCCGTTGGGATCGGAGTCGACTCACGCGATCTGGAGTCGACTCGGCTGTAGCAGGAGTCGACTCATGCTTTTCTGGAGTCGGCTCAGCAACTGTTCCAGATTTGAATTAAAGTGGTCTTCTCGACTGGGAGTCGACTCGACTTAACCCGGAGTCGACTCGCCAAAATCTGGAGCTGACCTTGCACTTTTGGAGTCGGCTCATCCCAAGGAATCCATAGATGTATTCTTCAACTTGGCTCACTCGAGTCGACTCGTGAATTCTGGAAGTCGACTCGGCGCTCAGAGGCCGAACTCCCGATCTTCTGTCTTTTGGCTCGTGCAGTCTTGGAGTCGACTCGAACTGTTCCGGAGTCGACTCGACTCTCAGTATCCGAAAAACAGTCTTCTGTCTTTTTGGAGTAGCGCTGCCTTGGAGTCGACTCGAACTGTCTTGGAGTCGACTCGCGTCTCAGAGACAACAATACTGTCTTCTGTCTTTTTGGAGTCGCGCTGTCTCGGAGTCGACTCGGGCTTTGCGGGAGTCGACTCGCCTCTCAGTGCCCGAAAGTTGGTCTCTGACTTTTGCCTTGTATAACACTGAGAGTCGACTCTCGCTTTCTTTGGAGTCGACCTGCCAACCATCGAAGTCGACTCGCGTTCCTCAGGAGTCGACTCGGCTCTCAGGGTCCGAAAACTGCTCTCTGACTTTTTGTCTGTAACTCCCTGGAGTCGACTCATACTGCTCTGGAGTCGACTCGGCTAGCATCGGAATCGACTCGCGCTCTTCAGGAGTCGACTCGCTGACAGGTTTTGAGTTGTATCTTTCTGCTCGTCTGTCTGTTCTCAGTTGGAGTCGACTCGTAATATTTCGGAGTCGACTCGAGCCTGTGCCAGTGCTTCTGATACGCTTGGAGTCGACTCGTAATATCCCGGAGTCGACTCGAGTCTCAGACTTTGGTTCATCTTGACTTCTTAACTTATCCAAATTATCTTGAACCAAATCTAGAGACACTTAACCATAAATTTACAAAAATATCACTGAAACACTAGATTGAATTCATTAGTAAACATAAGATATACTCAAATGCTTTGAGCTCATCAAAATCAAATAGGGTTATAATCAATCACTCCACAATCTCCCCCTTTTTGATGATGACAAAACATTGAGTATATGTGAAGTGAATTGTTCAACAAACAAGGAGAATTATAGTAAAATTTTAAAATGAATTCAAATATCTGGTTATTTAATTTATCCAAACCTGAAAGGTGTGAAACAATAAATTTTGAAGTTAAGGCTCCCCCTTTCATTTGGAATTATATAAGCCTTCATATCATGCAATTAATTGTTTGGCTGATATATTTTTAATGATTTTGCTTTCTTAAACATTCAGATTCTCCCCCTCAACACATGCATTCAACTTAGTTTTGATTCTCAGAATTTAACCTTAAATTTTTGATTTTTAGAGGGAAAATCTGTCAATTTGTTCTTAAGTATGATTTAACTAATCTCCGAATATCCCTTGAATAGATTTTGGAGATTACTCCATTAGGAGCCCCAACAGAGAGATAATGAGCCTCGAGGTATCGAATCCACTAAGAACAAATTCTTGTGTGTTATAAAAATTTTCTTTTTATTGATTTTCATTGATTCCTTTTACATATCTATTAAATATATTTCTCCCCCTTTTTGTCATTGCATCAAAAAGGAAGTAAGCAGAACACACAAGCAAGCGGAGATCAATTTGCACAATTTTGAAGAAATTTGTCTACTCATTGTATTGATGTATATGTAAGTACATTTGTGAATACAATAAGTAAAGCAGTAAATACATGTCAAAGTAAACAAAATAAGCTAGGGCTTCCTCGAGGAGGATGCGGCTCCCTTGGGCAGTCTGGACTGTTGTTCCATGAGTACGGTGACCGCATCGGTGACGTGCCCTAACTGTGTGATAATGGCCGAGGTGGCCCTGCTGTGTGTCGTGGAGAGCTCGGTCAGAGTCTCCTGAAGTGTGTCCAGCTTGGCGATCATCACATTCGCCAGGCGCTCGGCCCCCTGACTGGTAGTGCCCATATCGTGTCGGATGTCATCTCGCATCTTCCGTGTGTTGCTTGTGACATCGCTCATGTTGGAGAACTGGGCTTGTATCAGGCTTCTGACATTGAGGATCTCCTCCCTCAGATGAGCCGTCATCTCGGTCACGGCTGATAGAGAGGGAACCAATGCAGAAGAAGGTGCAGGGGCTGGACCTCGGAGCTCCCTCAGCAGGTCGTCCCGAAGATCCCGAACAATCTCCTGCCGCAACTCCCGGAGCTGCTCAGGAGATATCCGGACCTCCATCGGCTGAGTGGGTGGAGCTGAGGAGGAGGGTCCGGCTGAGGTGGAGGGTGCTGAGGTGGAGGGAAAGGTAGGAAAGTCTGAATCTGGATCAGGACTGAAGCCTTCTTTGAATGCATCCCCAAAGAGTTGCTATTACGCGTTCCTCCTTCAAGTTTAGGATTCGTCCCCCTATCAATTCTCAATCTATTAAGGGATGTCGGTGAAGTAGTCGACCAGTTGTACGGTCTGAAGGAAGCAGACATCTCACATACAGTCGCCCAAGATTTTCTTGTCTGCACATCCAATTGAGCTCCATCAAATTCCTTAAACTTGGCCCTTAGATCTTTTATGAAAGTATATCTGCTTACCACGGCCAATACTGCTGCGTGATAGTGATACCCCTGCTGAGCATGATTCTCCTTTGCGATTAAAATTGTTTTTACATTTTCTCCCATGACCGGTCGGTCAAACCATGTCCAGCTGTCTCAATTGACACTTGACTCTTCCGCCCCCTGCCCGGGTCAACAGGCACAACCCAACTTGGGTTATCGGCAACAAGAGCCTCCTCTATACCCGATCGATTCTTTTTCTCAACCCAATCAGGGTTATCCTAGTCTAGCAAATCTTCAGCCCAAAATTTGTATGCAAGATGAGCCTACAGGAGTGCCAATCAACCGAGCCACCAGGTTTGAGAATAAGGTGGGATCCCTGAATGTAGTGGCTGGTGAATCACTGATCAAAAAGCGGATTTTTGAGAGATTCTTCATCGATCAGACTATGTGCACTTGCTTATGTGACGAGTGAGAGTTCTGAATTTCTGAAATTTCTTTTTGGGGCCTGGTATGGATTTGCTTTCTTCAAAGACAAGGCATAGCCAAAAGGGCTAGCCCCGTGCTATTTATAAATCTTGGCTGAATATGGTGGTTGAAGCATAGAGCACATTTCCAGTTTAAGAAATACCTTTTTCTTTTCTAACCCGATTGATGGTCACGCTTGAAAACGACGGGGGAGCGTCTAGCGGTAGGTGTGGAGGAGGATGGTTTCCTGACCCAGGTTCCCTCTACCTTATGAAAACCCATCCTGTGAAAGGTTCCCTCACTCATGCGATCTGTCCATCGCGGTGCGCGAGAGGGTTCCCCCTCAGGAATGGGGATTCCGGACTCCCTAAAGATAAGAGTGTACATCATACCATAGGGAAGGGTGAGCCTAGGCCTGTCTAGTGGCTCACATAGATACTTGTAGATTAGTTTGGGAAAGTTGATTGGAGTATCCTGAAGGAGGTAGAACATAAGGGCTAGGTCCCTCTCAGACACAAAGTCAAAACGGCCGGTTTTAGGGAATAGTGTCCTAGAAATAATGCTCAGGAGGAGCTGCATCTCAACTGACAGTGAGCTGGCGGACACCTCATCCAATGGGGACTGGGGTGGACTCCCTAAAATGGCCGTAAGGGCCTCAGTCCTATCCTCAGGATGAGTAGGTGATACCCCTACTTGGGGAAGATGGAGGATTTGAGCAATGATATCCTCCGAAATAAATAGTGGGACACCCGCTACGGTCCCCTCTATCCCACCATTTCTCCTATGTACTGTTCCATAAAACTCCCTAACTAGACCAGGGTATGTGGGGAGATCCAAGGAACAAAAGAACTCTAAACCCTGGGCCTTCAACCTATCTCCTATGGTGAAGCCCTCCCGGGAGAGATAGTCAAAGTTGACATATCTCCCAGTGGAGACCGCCTTCCCGGCGCACGGACGCGAGGGAACGGGCCTCGGCGGGGAACGAACCGGAGGTTGTGGCCTCACGGGATCGTTCCGAGCCTTGGACCGTCGCTCGGCACCGGTCGCGGGTTGGGGCCTCTTCCGGCTTGGGACAACGGTTTTCCGAGGCATTCTAGACCTAGGGAAGAGGAATGAACCCTAAGGGACAGAAGAGGGTCGACGGAAAAGCCCTAAGGACGGTCGGAGACGACGTAGGAGACCGCTCTAGGGTTTATGAATAGTGGCGGCGGTGAATAGAAGTGTTGACTAAATGCCTGGATTAGGGTTAAAAAACCCGGATTCCGACCTCGAGTCGACTCCACTGAGTCGCGAGTCGATTCGACCTCGAGTCGACTCCAAAATATGCGCGAGTCGACTTCCCTAATGCTGTCATCGACCTCGAGTCGACTCCCGCCTATGTGCGAGTCGACTCCTCCTTATGAGCCGACTCTGAAACGTATCCGAGTCGACTCGAACTGTGGCACGCACTTAAAAATCATGCTATTTTCGTGCCAAACAAGGGATAAGCACTAAGTTTATGATCTGACTTGATAATCATCGATGAGAGACTCTAAATTCAACCCCACCTAATCATCAAAATCAATGGACTAGTGGAGAACATCACTAGGATGGATCAATCACTCCTAATCCTCTCCTAAGCACACTAAATCTCTCTTCACTCAAAGGTTTTGTGAAGATATCAGCTAATTGATCATTAGTGCAAACAAATTGGAGTGTCACATCACCATTCAGAACATGATCTCTTATGAAGTGATGTCTTATCTCAATATGTTTAGTTCTTGAATGCTGAATTGGATTTTTGGTTAGATTAATGGCACTTGTATTATCACAATTAATGGGAATTTTGTCTTGTTTAATGCCATAGTCTTCAAGTTGTTGTTTAATCCACATGATTTGAGCACAACAACTCCCGGCAGCTACATATTCAGCTTCAGCAGTAGATAATGCAATTGAGTTTTGTTTCTTGCTAAACCATGAAATTAAATTTTCTCCTAGGAATTGACATGACCCGCTGGTACTTTTTCTATCAAGTTTACAACCAGCAAAGTCTGAATCTGTGTATCCTATTAAGTTCAGACTAGATTCTTTAGAATACCATAAACCTATACTTTTTGTTCCTATTAGGTATTTAAAGATTCTTTTTACTGCAATTAGATGAGATTCCTTAGGATTAGGCTGATATCTAGCACACATGCATACACTAAACATGATATCAGGTCTACTTGCAGTGAGATACAATAAAGATTCTATCATACCTCTATACATCTTTTGATCTACAGATTTACCTGATTCATCTTGGTCTAGTTTGCATGATGAGCTCATGGGTGTGCTGATTGACTTGTTTCCCTCCATATCAAACTTCTTAATCATCTCCTTGATGTATTTAGCTTGATTAACGAAGATTCCCTTTTTTGATTGTTTGATTTGAAGCCCGAGGAAACAGTTCAGCTCTCCCATCATGCTCATTTCAAATTCACTCTGCATCAAGTCAGCAAATTCTTCGCAGAGGCGATTGTTAGTAGCACCGAAAATAATATCATCAACATAAATCTGCACTACTAACATATCTTTGTTTTTCTTCTTCAAAAACAGTGTTGTATCTACATTTTCCCTAGAGAACTCATGATCTAGTAGAAATTTGCTAAGTCTTTCATACCATGCTCTAGGCGCTTGTTTCAAACCATAAAGTGCTTTGTTCAATTTGTACACATGATTAGGGTATTGATGATTTTCAAAACCAGGAGGTTGTTCTACATACACCTCCTCATTAATAAACCCATTTAAAAATGCACTTTTTACATCCATTTGAAATAACTTGAAATCCTTAGAGCATGCAAATGCTAATAATAATCTAATTGCCTCGAGTCTAGCAACAGGAGCAAAGGTTTCATCAAAATCTATACCTTCTTCTTGATTATACCCCTTTGCTACTAGTCTAGCCTTATTCCTTATTACAATTCCATTTTCATCAAGTTTGTTTTTATATATCCATTTGGTACCTATAGTTCAATATTCAGAAGGTCGTTCAACTAGATTCCATACCTTGTTTCTAGTAAATTGGTTTAATTCTTCTTGCATTGCATTTATCCAATTTACATCTTTTTCAGCTTCTTCTATGTGTTTGGGCTCAAAATGTGAGACAAAAGCTAGATGATTATTTAAGTTCCTAAGGAAAGCTCTAGTCCTAACAGGTTGAGATGGATCATTTAAAATTAATTCCTTAGGATGCCCGTGAGCATACTTCCAAGCCTTAGTCAACTCATGATCCATAATAGCCTCTTGACTTGATGATGCATTTCCAAGTAATTTTTGTTCATTATCTTGTAATGTCATCTCATCAATCTTTTCTTCAAGAATTTCAGCATCATCATCAAGATTAACTTTCTTACTAGAAGAGGTATCACTTGAATCATCAAAAACAACATGTATAGATTCTTCTATAACTAGGGTTCTTTTATTGAAAACTCTATAGGCTTTACTAGTTGTAGAGTACCCCAAAAATATACCCTCATCAGATTTGGAGTCAAATTTTTCTAGATTATCTTTTCCATTATTATGAACAAAACACCTACATCCAAAGACATGAAAATAGTTCACTTTTGGTTTTCTGTCTTTCCAAAGTTCATAAGGTGTTTTCTTTATAGTGGGTCTCAATAAAACTCTATTTAATATATGACAAGAGGTATTGATGGCTTCTCCCCAAAAGTACTTAGGAAGGTTACTTTCACATAACATGGTTCTAGCCATTTCCTCTAGAGTTCTATTTTTTCTTTCCACAACTCCATTTTGTTGTGGTGTCCTAGGTGTAGAAAAGTTATGAGTTATCCCCTTTTTACTACAAAACTTATCAAATAAGTGATTTACAAATTCGGTTCCATGGTCTCTTCTAATAGCTATGACTGAAGTATCTCTAGCATTTGTTACTTCTTTATGAAATTTCTTGAAAACTGAAAATGCTTGATCCTTATGAGCTAAGAACATGACCCAAGTGTATCTAGAATAATCATCTACAATAACTAGACCATATTTATTTCCACCTAGACTTGTGGTTCTAGTTGGTCCGAATAGATCCATGTGTAGTAGTTCTAGAGGTCTAGAGGTAGAGACACAATTAATAGATTTAAAGGAGTTCCTTGATTGTTTGCCAAATTGACATGCTTCACATATTTTATTCTTTTCAAACTTTAATTTTGGCAAACCTATCACGGAATCTCTTTTAACTAGTTTTGATATTGTGTCCATGCTTGCATGACCTAACTTACGGTGCCATAACCAACTAGCATCATTATCCTTAGTTTCATTAATAACTAAACATGGGTTATGTTTGGCAAGATCCTCAAGGTCTACAACATACACATTCCCACGTCTTATTCCTTTAAAAACTAAACTATTGTCATTTGAGTTGGTTATGATGCATAGTGATGATTTGAACAAAACATCAAAACTTCTATCACACAATTGACTAATGCTAAGTAAATTATGCTTAAGACCATCAACATATCGAACATTATCAATAAAGGTTGAAGGGATAATTTGTACTTTACCTATACCAATGATGTGACCTTGGTTATTGTCTCCAAAAGTCACAGCACCTCCCTTCTTAGCTTCTAGGGTAAAAAATTGATCTTTGTCACCCGTCATGTGTCTTGAGCAGCCACTATCCAAGTACCAATAATTTTTGTCGACCTTGGCTGCAAGACACTCCTACACAAGCAAATCATACAATTTTAGGTACCCAAGTTTTCTTGGGTCCTTCATGGTTAGTAATGTTGGTTCCTTTTGGAACCCAAACCCTTTTAATTTTTTCTTTTCTATAATCACATACATTTGCTTTGTGTCCTAATGTTCCACAGCAAAAACATGTTATTTTCTTAATTTTACTCTCCCCTGCTTTAACAAAGAACTTACTAAGTAGTTTTTGCTTATTTTTAGGTTTATACCCTAAACCAGCTCTATTGAATACAGCTCGTTGACTATTAAGTATCATCTCTAATTTTTCTGAGCTATATGTAAATTTTTCTACAAACGGCTTGTACTTTTCAAGTTTAGTGTCAATTTTTGTTTTTCTGTTTTTAGATCATCTAAGTCTTTTGTGTAGTTACTTCCAATAGTTAGTTTATCCTTTTTAAGTTCAGAAATTTTCTTGGCTAGTTTTTCATTATCCTTAGTTAAGGTATTAGATTTTTGAATCAACATTTGATTCCTTGTTTTAAGTTCTACATTTTCTTTAGTGATAGAGTCCTTATCCTTAACTAATTTATCGTATTTGTGGAGGTGAGATTGATTGGCTAGTTTTAGCTCTTTATTCTTAAGATTTATAGCCTTATATTCAATCATTAATTCATTAAATGCATCATACAATTCATCAAAGGTAAAATCTAGATGCGTTTCGAATGATACCTCATTTTCATTTGCCATGAAGCAGAAATTGGCCTTTTCTTCTTGTTCCTCATCCGATGATGATGATGATGAGTCGGAGTCCGATAAGGTGGAGACAAGGGCTTTCTTTTTCTTGTACTTGCTCCCCTTCTTCAGCAAGGGACACTCAGCTCTGATGTGCCCCGGCTTCTTGCACTCATAACATCCAATCCCCTCATTTTCCCTTTCCTTACCCTTATCCTTGTGATAGGAACTTGAGGGGCCTCTCCTTTGATGAAAGGACTTCTTTCGGTTGATGAATTTTCTGAACTTGCGCACGAGAAGTGCCTCATCATCATCTCCCTCATGATCTTCTTCTTCACTGCTGCTACTGCAAGACAAGTCTTTGTTAGAAGATGTAGATTTGAGAGCTATTACCTTTTTCTTATGGGTGGACTCTTCTTCGCTGTGTTGTTTCATTGTGAGCTCGTGCGTCATTAGGGATCCAAGAAGCTCCTCAAGTGGAAGCTTGTTCAAGTCCTTGGCTTCTTGGATTGCCGTCACCTTGGCTTCCCATGACCTTGGTAGACAGCGAAGAATCTTCCTGACAAGCTCACTGTTAGTATAATTTTTGCCAAGGCTTTTTAGGCCATTGACAATATCAGTAAATCTAGTGAACATGCAAGTGATCGTTTCATTAGAATCCATCTTAAATAATTCATACTTATGTACTAATATATTTATTTTGGATTCTTTGACTTGATTCGTGCCCTCATGGGTCACTTCAAGTCTATCCCAAATCTCTTTTGCAGAATTGCAAGTAGAGACTCTATTGAATTCATTTCTATCTAATGCACAGTAGAGCACATTCATTGCTTTGGCATTGAGTTGTGCCTTCTTAAACTCATTGTCATCCCAATTCTTTTCAAGTTTGGGTACAGTGACACCCTCTACATAGATGGATGGGATGTATGGTCCATTTAGTATAATGGTCCACATCTCATAGTCTTGGGCTTGGATAAATATTCTCATCCTAGCCTTCCAATATGAGTAGTCGGATCCATTAAAGAATGGGGGTCTTTGGGTGGACTGGCCCTCAATGTGGGAAGATCCAAATGGGGTTGTCATTTTGATCTTTTACTCTTAGGGTAAAAGAGTTCCGGCTCTGATACCACTTGTTGCCCAGATAGACAACCCAAGAGGGGGGGTAAATTGGGTTTTACACTAATTTTGCAATTAAAACGTTTGTGGATAACTAATTAATTCTTTTTGTAGGTTAATTAATTAGATGCTGTGTGCAGTGAATGAAAAGAAAGTGCAAATAACAAGACAATCACAAACACAAGGATTTTATAGTGGTTCGGAGCTAACCCTTGCTCCTACGTCCACTCCCCAAGTCTCACTTGGGAATTCACTATAACCCCTCGGATTACAGCCGGTTGTTTTGCAAGCTCACAACCCAACTTGTTGTTTTACGAGGTCACAACGAACTCGGTCGGTTTTCCCAGGCTCACCGACTAGAACCGCCCGATTGTTTTTCCGGGATCACAATCGAACCCTTACACCGTTGGTTTCAACCTAGGCTCACCAACAAACCTTTACACCCTTGATTCAATCTCCTGATTGAATCAAGTAAAGACAAAATGGAAAGAAGGAACAAAGAGAAAAATACAGCTTCTAAGAAAGCAGATATTCAACAATATAAACAATAGAGAAGTTAAGAGCCCTCAAACTATTTTATGACGATGTAGAGGAGGGCTTCTCGAACTTTGGGTCTCCTCTTAAATTTGATGCAGACTTGCTGTCAGGAGGAGAGCCTTGAATGTAAGGAAGAGAGTTGGAGAGTCGACTTCAATGCACTTCTTCCTTCTTTTTCGTGTAATCACTCTAGAGAGCTCTTGGTTGGTGGAAATCTCTTTTGCTTTGAATGGAGTCTCACTTTTCTACCTTGCTACAGTCCTCTGTGGCTATTTAAGCCATTCCCCATGGAAACTAGCCGTTAGACACACTTTTCTAGCCGTTCTGCACATTCTGCACATCCTGACAATGTGTCCGTTGTGATCGGAGTCGACTCGCGCGATCTGGAGTCGACTCGGCTGTAGCATGAGTCGACTCATGCTTTTCTGGAGTCGGCTCAGCAACTGTTCCAGATTTGAATTAAAGTGGTCTTCTCGACTGGGAGTCGACTCGACTTAACGCGGAGTCGACTCGCCAAAATCTGGAGCTGACCTTGCACTTTTGGAGTCGGCTCATCCCAAGGAATCCATAGATGTATTCTTCAACTTGGTTCACTCGAGTCGACTCGTGAATTCTGGGAGTCGACTCGGCGCTCAGAGGCCGAACTTCCGATCTTCTATCTTTTGGCTCGTGCAGTCTTGGAGTCGACTCGAACTGTTCCGGAGTCGACTCGGCTCTCAGTATCCGAAAAACAGTCTTCTGTCTTTTTGGAGTAGCGCTGCCTTGGAGTCGACTCGAACTGTCTTGGAGTCGACTCGCGTCTCAGAGACAACAATACTGTCTTCTGTCTTTTTGGGGTCGCGCTGTCTCGAAGTCGACTCGGGCTTTGCGGGAGTCGACTCGCCTCTCAATGCCCGAAAGTTTGTCTCTGACTTTTGCCTTGTATAACACTGAGAGTCGACTCTCGCTTTCTTTGGAGTCGACCTGCCAACCATCGGAGTCGACTCGCGTTCCTCAGGAGTCGACTCGGCTCTCAGGGTCCGAAAACTGCTCTCTGACTTTTTGTCTGTAACTCCCTGGAGTCGACTCATACTGCTCTGGAGTCGACTCGGCTAGCATCGGAGTCGACTCGCGCTCTTCAGGAGTCGACTCGCTGACAGGTTTTGAGTTGTATCTTTCTGCTCGTCTGTCTGTTCTCAGTCGGAGTCGACTCGTAATGTTCTGGAGTCGACTCGAGCCTATGCCAGTGCATCTGATATGCTTGGAGTCGACTCGTAATATTCCGGAGTCGACTCGAGTCTCAGACTTTGGTTCATCTTGACTTCTTAACTTATCCAAATTGTCTTGAACCAAATCTAGAGACACTTAACCATAAATTTACAAGAATATCACTGAAACACTAGATTGAATTCATTAGTAAACATAAGATATACTCAAATGCTTTGAGCTCATCAAAATTAAATAGGGTTATAATCAATCACTCCACAAAAAGGAACTGCAGGAGCTTTCTTGCAAGTGTGAAGCCTGATATAAGTGTTGCATCAAAAGGTATGTTTTTATTACATGCCAATATGACATTAAGTTCTTCTGATTCTAATTCATGGGTATTGGATACCGGTTGTGGTTCTCACATATGCAAACTTTGCATGGACTGCAGAAAATTAGAAGACTGAAGAAAGGTGACTTCGAGCTATATGGCGCTGGAGGAGAATCCATCCAGGCTGAAGCTGTTGGAACCTACATACTGGAGCTACCCTCCGAAAAGTTCTTGAAGCTAGAAGACTGTTATTTTATGCCAAAAATCATTAGAAATGTAATTTCAATTCCTTTGTTGCTTAAGAAAGGATTCGAAATAAATGGAAAGAGCAATGGTTGCTCTATTTCTTTATCTAATGAGTATTACTGTCATGGCACTATGGAAAATGGTCTTTTAGTATTATTTCTTAATAATGTTATGTTTCATATTGGCAAAGATAATAAAAGAAAAAGAGAAAATATTAATAATACCCTCCTCTGGCATTACCGATTAGGTCATATTAGTGAGACAAGGTTACATAAGTTGTATAAAGATAAATTCTTTGACCCTTATGATTTTAAATCATTAGGAACTTGTGAATCTTGTCTTATGGGTAAAATGACCAAGTCTCCATTCTCGGGACATGGAGAAAGGGCAAGTGAGTTGTTAGAACTCATACACACTAATGTGTGCGGTCCTATGTCAACCCAAGCTAGAGATGGATACTCTTACTTCATCGCATTTACTGATGACTTATCAAGGTTCGGTTTTGTGTATCTAATGAAACATAAATCCGAAGCCTTTGATAAATTTAAAGAGTATCAAAGTATGGTCAAAAAACAAACTGGAAAGTGTATTAAAATCCTTCGATCTGATCGAGGAGGAGAATACCTTTCTAGTGAATTTTTAGACTATCTTAAATTAAAGGGTATACTCTCTGAATGGACACCTCCATATACGCCACAATTAAATGGCGTAGCTGAAAGAAGGAATCGTACCTTATTAGATATGGTACGGTCCATGATGTGCTTCACAAATCTTCCAATTTTCTTCTGGGGACATGCCCCAGAAACTGCTGCATTAGTATTAAATAGAGTACCATCTAAGTCTGTATCTAGCACTCCATATGAGATATGGAAAGAAAAGAAACCTAATCTTAAGTATCTTAAGATATGGGGTTGTCATGCTTATGTCAAAAGAAATTTTGGACATAAGCTAAGTGCTAGATCGAACAAATGTATATTTGTAGGTTATCCTAAAGACAGTTTAGATATATCTTCTATAATCCTACCGAACAAAAGGTATTTGTTGCTAGGCATGCCACTTTCTTGGAGAAAGAGTTTTTTTTAGAAAAGGGCAAGGATAGAAGAATTGAACTTGATGAAGTTCAAGACCTACAAGGTGAGACACATAATAATCCTCAACCAGATGTACCCATGGAAGAAATACAGCCACTACACACTACTCCTTTTCGAAGGTCAGAAGGAGTGCGAAATGCACCTGAGAGGTATGGATTTATCATTGAGAATGATAAAGCCCACATCGTTGATAACGATGACCCTCTGACCTATTCGGAAGCTGTCAAGAGTAGGGACTCTGACAAATGGTTGGACGCCATGAAATCCGAGATAGATTCTATGTATACAAACCAAGTGTGGACTTTGGTTGATGCACCTGAGGGAGTGATTCCAATAGGGTGCAAATGGGTATACAAGAAGAAGATAGGAGCTGATGGCCAAGTAGAAACCTATAAGGCCAGGCTAGTGGCCAAAGGTTTCAGGCAAAAACAAGGCATTGATTATGATGAAACTTTTTCGCCAGTAGCTATGCTCAAATCTATTCGGATTATGCTTGCTATAGCTGCATACTATGATTATGAGATCTGGCAGATGGATGTCAAAACCGTCTTCCTTAATGGTCACCTTGAGGAAGAGGTCTATATGACACAGCCAGAGGGATTTGTCTCAAGAGGGAGAGCAAATCAAGTATGTAGGCTTAAGAAATCCATTTATGGATTAAAGCAGGCATCTAGAAGTTGGAACATCCATTTTGACATGATAGTCAAAGAGTTTGGCTTCATTAAAAATATAGATGAACCTTGTGTGTACAAGAAGACTAGTGGGAGTGCTATTGTCTTCTTGATATTATATGTGGACGATATATTGGTCATTGGAAATGATGTTCCAATGATGCAATCGGTCAAGACTTGGCTATCAAAGAAATTTTCCATGAAAGACTTGGGTGAAGCATCCTATATACTTGGTATAAGGATCTATAGAGATAGATCTAAAAGGATGCTAGGTTTGTCCCAGTCTAGGTACATTGATAATGTGCTGAAGAGGTTCAACATGGATGGAAGTAAGAAAGGTTTCTTACCCATAGGACATGGCATACAACTCTCTAGGAAGATGTCTCCTACGACATCTGAAGAGAGGAATAGAATGAGTTCTATTCCCTATGCTTCGGCAGTAGGGTCGATCATGTATGCTATGTTATGTACCAGGCCTGATGTAGCTTATGCCTTGGGTATGGTAAGTAGATTTCAGCCAGATCCTGTTAGGGTTTCCCAGTACCCTAGGGCGCAGCGGAAGATACGGGATTATAAAATTTTCTTATAAAACCCATTATATGAAACCCTAATAAGCCAAGATCACCTTAATAGTATAACCAAATAATGTAGAAAATATAATCTTGGTATAGAAGAATACCTATCACGCTATATCCAATATATCTGAAGATGTCCTAAGGTGCCCAAATGTTCACCCTCCGATGTTGATCCACACAGGAATGGGTTCAAGACTCTAGCTCCACCAAAACTTGATTCTAATTGTACAATCCTTCCAAAGGATTTAATTGGCTGATTTTCCTTCACTTCCTTCTTCCTTTCTACCTCTAAAACATTCACTAGTCTTTTTGTCCTAAAGAAGACCCTCTTGTCTTGGGTTAGGACAAAAGAGAGAGGCTTGTAAGAAAGAAGGGATAAGGGAGAGAGAAGGAGAGGCTTTTTCTTGGATGATCTTTAGAACCCCAAGGCACCTCCTTATTTATAAGAGATGGAGGGATGCATCATAAAGGGATGCATCCCATCCACACACCTCATCATGATGAGGCATGTGCCAAGAGATGCATCCCATCATGATGGGGTGCTAAGGAGAAGGGTGTATCAACTTCTTTCTCACATCTCCCTCTTAAATCCTGATGATCCAAGGGCCCAAATGCAGTGAACCAAAGCCAATGGTCCAGATCTAGGTGCCATCTAATGGTCCAGATCAAGACATCATCATCCAGGGTGCCATCCAATGGTCCAGAAGTAAGATGCCATCACCGATGGTCCAGATTCAGGCGCTGAGCAACGGTCCAGATCTTTCATCCAGAGAGCCATCCAGTGGTCCAGATTCAGGCGCTGAGCAACGGTTCAGATCTTTCATCCAGAGAGCCATCCAGTGGTCCAGATTCAGGCGCTAACCAGTGGACCAGATCCTTCATCCAGGAAGCCATCCAATGGTCCAGATGAAGGCGCCAACCAGTGGACCAGATCCTTCATCCAGGAAGCGATCCAATGGTCCATAAGTGAAGGCCCTATCAAACCCAATCCAATTGGGTTTAACCAACTTAAAGAAAACATTAAACCTAATCAAATCAGGTCTAATTAAAGCCAAATGGGTTTCAACTCTTGGCTAACCCATATTAGGTCATGATCTAATCATATTAGATCAACCAAATCTAAGAATCATATTCGAATTTAATTTGAATCAGGAGCTAGGGTTTGCAACACGTGCTAGCATGTTCATCTTGCAAACATGATCTAATCCAATTAGACCCTTGATCAATTCCCTTGTGTGTGACCCATTGGGTTCCTTATCTTAGCCAGCAGTAGGTGCAGGTGCAAGTTGACCTAACCTGATTAGAATACCTCTAATCCAATTTAGGTTCAATTTAGTGCTAAACCTGACTTAGCAATCAGAACCTTTCTGATGCTTTGATCTAATCAAACTCTTTGATCCGATCAACCCACAAGACATGATTGACGTCTAGCAACGTATCATGTCTACCCGGAAGATGAGGAATGTATTGGACAAATCCAAACATACCCTTCAGTGGAAAGTTACTGTGCAATTCAATCCCTCAGTCATACTACATCCTGAATAAGTGCATGAGTATGGATCAATATCAAACTCAATCACTTATTCATGTCTCTCTCAATCTTTTATATGACAATTCAAACAATGAAACATTAGAAACTCTTTCTAATATTCATTTTGCTTTGATCAAAGGCTTCTTGAATCATCATAAGATTAGAGTAAGTAGGATGTTACCTTCTCTTACTAGAAGTGACTGATTCCTTGTTGACCTACTCACAACCTTCGTACAAAATCCACCATATCCAGAATACCCCGTACACAACGCAATGTCGTGAATGAGGGTAAACCAAAACATAGCTTCAAGTGCACAAGGTACCATGGTGATCTCAGGTCTAAGGATCACTTGCACAACTCCCACTATGAGAATCATCTTTTGATAATTAAGTAAGAATCCATAAGATGTTCTCATGGCTGGTCATTTCAGTGAACTCATTCCTCTAATGAGCACCCACATCTTTGTATTAGTGTCTCACACAAGTGATTGTGAGATCAATCACCCTCTACATTGAGCATACATAAGATGTGCCAGTCTTTCCGGTAATATTGATCCCCGACTCAATATACCAATTTGACTGGGAATATTCTAAATTAGGATTTTAGGATTTTAGGTCTCACTGGTATGATCTCATCATAACCCTTAAAACCAATGTCCTAATTTATGGGGTTCATCATCCAATAATAAAATAGATAAGCAGCAAATGATGAAACACAATGCCTTTATTGATATATATCGAGTGTCAAAGTACATGATTTGGAGGATTACAAAGAAAAACCCATCAAATGATTGGCTTATAGGGCATCTAATCTTTCAATCTCCCACTTGCACTAAAGCCAATCGCCCTTATATTTTAACCCCATACAATCGAGGTGACGATTGAATTGCTGCTGTGGTAGAGCTTTAGTAAATGGGTCTGCTATATTGTTCTTTGTGTCTACTCGTTCAATCTTGACGTCTTGTCTTTCGATTATCTCTCGAACAAGGTGGAAGCGTCTCAAAATGTGCTTGGATCTATGATGAGACCTTGGTTCCTTAGCCTGTGCAACTGCTCCAGTGTTATCGCAATAAACTGGGACTGGTCCGGCAATCTCAGGAACTACACCCAGCTCTGTGATAAACTTCTTCATCTAGACTGCTTTCTTAGCAGCTTCACTAACAGCTATGTATTCTGCCTCAGTAGTTGAGTCAGCTACAGTTTGCTGTTTGGAACTTTTCCAACTCACAACTCCACCATTCAAAGTGAAAATATATCCAGAGATTGACTTGCTATCATCTGGATCAGATTGAAAGCTAGAATCTGAATAGCCTTCTAGTTTCAATTCTGATCCTCCATAAATCAGAAAAACATCTCTAGTCCTTCTCAAGTATTTGAGAATGCTTTTCACAATTTTCCAATGATCCTCCCCGGGATCTGCCTGAAATCTACTTACCATACCTAAGGCATAAGCTACATCAGGCCTGGTACATAACATAGCATACATGATCGACCCTACTGCCGAAATATAGGGAATAGAACTCATTCTATTCCTCTCTTCAGATGTCTTAGGAGACATCTTTTTAGAGAGTTGTATGCCATGTCCTATGGGTAAGAAACCTTTCTTACTTCCATCCATGCTGAACCTCTTCAGCACATTATCAATGTACCTAGACTGGGACAAACCTAGCATCCTTTTAGATCTATCTCTATATATCCTTATACCAAGTATATAGGATGCTTCACCCAAGTCTTTCATGAAAAATTTCTTTGATAACCAAGTCTTGACCGATTGCATCATTGGAACATCATTTCCAATGACCAATATATCGTCCACATATAATATCAAGAAGACAATAGCACTCCCACTAGTCTTCTTGTACACACAAGGTTCATCTATATTTTTAATGAAGCCAAACTCTTTGACTATCATGTCAAAATGGATGTTCCAACTCCTAGATGCCTGTTTTAATCCATAAATGGATTTCTTAAGCCTACATACTTGATTTGCTCTCCCTCTTGAGACAAATCCCTTTGGCTGTGTCATATAGACCTCTTCCTCAAGGTGACCATTAAGGAAGGCGGTTTTGACATCCATCTGCCAGATCTCATAATCATAGTATGCAGCTATAGCAAGCATAATCCGAATAGATTTGAGCATAGCTACTGGCGAAAAAGTTTCATCGTAATCAATGCTTTATTTTTGCCTGAAACTTTTTGCCACTAGCCTGGCCTTGTAGGTTTCTACTTGGCCATCAGCTCCTATCTTCTTCTTGTATACCCATTTGCACCCTATTGGAATCAGTCCCTCAGGTGCATCAACCAAAGTCCACACTTGGTTTGTATACATAGAATCTATCTCGGATTTCATGGCGTCCAGCCATCTGTCAGAGTCCCTACTCTTGACAGCTTCCGAATAGGTCAGAGGGTCATCGTTATCAATGATGTGGGCTTCATCATTCTCAATGATAAATCCATACCTCTCAGGTGCATTTCGCACTCTTTCTAACCTTCGGAGAGGAGTAGTGTGTAGTGGCTGTACCTCTTCCATGGGTACATCTGGTTGAGGATTATTATGTGTCTCACCTTGTAGGTCTTGAACTTCATCAAGTTCAATTCTTCTATCCTTGCCCTTTTCTAAGAAAAACTCTTTTTCCAAGAAAGTGGCATGCCTAGCAACAAATACCTTTTGTTCGGTAGGATCATAGAAGATATATCCTAAACTGTCTTTAGGATAACCTACAAATGTACACTTATCTGATCTAGCACTTAGCTTATGTCCAAAATTTCTTTTGACATAAGCATGACAACCCCATATCTTAAGATACTTAAGATTAGGTTTCTTTCCTTTCCATATCTCATATGGAGTGCTAGATACAGACTTAGATGGTACTCTATTTAATACTAATCCAGCAGTTTCTAGGGCATGTCCCCAGAAGAAAATTGGAAGATTTGTGAAGCACATCATGGACCGTACCATATCTAATAAGGTACGATTCCTCCTTTCAGCTACACCATTTAATTGTGGCGTATATGGAGGTGTCCATTCAGAGAGTATACCCTTTAATTTAAGATAATCTAAAAATTCACTAGAAAGGTATTCTCCTCCTCGATCAGATCGAAGGATTTTAATACACTTCCCAGTTTGTTTTTTGACCATACTTTGATACTCTTTAAATTTATCAAAGGCTTCGGATTTATGTTTCATTAGATATACAAAACCGAACCTTGATAAGTCATCAGTAAATATGATGAAGTAAGAGTATCCACCTCTAGCTGGAGTTGATATAGGACCGCACACATCAGTGTGTACGAGTTCTAACAACTCACTTGCCCTTTCTCCATGTCCCGAGAATGGAGACTTGGTCATTTTACCCATAAGACAAGATTCACAAGTTCCTAATGATTCAAAATCATAAGGGTCAAAGAATTTATCTTTATACAACTTGTGTAACCTTGTCTCACTAATATGACCTAATCGGTAATGCCAGAGGAGGGTATTATTAATATTCTCTCTTTTTCTTTTATTATCTTTGCCAATATGAAACATAACATTATTAAGACATAATACTAAAAGACCATTTTCCATAGTGCCATGGCAATAATACTCATTAGATAAAGAAATAGAGCAACCATTTCTCTTTCCATTTATTTCGAATCCTTTCTTAAGCAACAAAGAAATTGAAATTACATTTCTAATGATTTTTGGCATAAAATAACAGTCTTCTAGCTTCAAGAACTTTTCGGAGGGTAGCTCCAGTATGTAGGTGCCAACAGCTTCAGCCTGGATGGATTCTCCTCCGGCGCCATATTGCTCGAAGTCACCTTTCTTCAGTCTTCTAATTTTCTGCAGTCCATGCAAAGATTTGCATATGTGAGAACCACAACCGGTATCCAATACCCATGAATTAGAATCAGAAGAACTTAATGTCATATTGGCATGTAATAAAAACATACCTTTTGATGCAACACTTGCATCAGGCTTCACACTTGCAAGAAAGCTCTTGCAGTTCCTTTTCCAATGCCCCGTCTTGCCACAGTGGAAACAGGTACCGGGTCCAGAGATTTTCTTTCCCTTCTTCTTTTTGATGCGACTCTTAGGGTTTAGTTTTTTCTTTGAACCCTTGTTGCCCGACTTCTTCTTTGAGCTCTCACCAACGAGGATCGGACCCTTGTCCTTCTTGATGTGAGACTCTGCTGTTTTCAGCATATTTAGAAGCTCAGGCAGGGAGGAATTCAGTTTGTTCATGTGATAATTCACGACAAACTGCGAGAATGAGTCGGGTAGTGATTGCAGGATCAAATCCTGACTGAGCTCACTGTCCATAGCAAAACCAAGTTGACTTAATCGAGTGATTAAGTCTATAACCTTTAAACAGTGGTCTTGCACAGACGATCCCTCGATCATTCTAGCACGGAACAACTGTTTAGATATCTCATATCTAGCAGTTCTGCTCTGCTCACCATATAACTCCTTTAAGTTAAGGAGTATGGAGTGAGTATCCATGCTATCATGCTGCCTCTGCAATTCATTATTCATAGAAGCAAGCATGATACATTTGACAGTCAAAGTGTCATTTTTCCACATACGATATGTGGCCAATTCCTCCTCAGTTGCATCTTCCCCTGCTGACCCTAGGTCAGGGGTTTCAAGAATGTAGGAAAGTTTTTCTTGTGTGAGAACAATCTTTAAATTCCTCAACCAATCCACATAGTTGGGACCAGTCAATTTGTTTGTATCTAAGATACCTCTAAGTGAGAGTGAAGATGCCATTTTTGCAGAATTAATCTATAATTACAAAGAACACTAATATAAGCAGACCAATCATGATGACATGTATTCAATCAGACAAGGACTTTTATCTAATTGTTACTCCCACTGTTTTTATCGAATATCATAACCCTCAAGTATGATGAACGAGAAAATACTAATTTTCTTAGTGGGGTTGAGATCCAAATTCCTTATAAAAGACCTTGTGGGAATCACAACAAGCCCTTATAAGTTCAAAGGTAGGAAACTCTTTCCAATTGTATCCCATGCAATTCCCAACTTTATTCTGTCCTCTAGCACACATATAGTCTGGTGGAAATCACAACAAACTATTGTGTCTAGTTAAGTCAAACCCTTCATTTTTATACAGTCATATTTGAATAATGCTGCCCTTGTGGGAATCACAACAAGGCAACATATTAAAATATGCCATATGCATCATATGCACCAAGATATTACAATATCAATCCCTAATACTAGCCTTGTGGGAATCACAACAAGCTAGCATAGATATTGACATAATAATATCTAAGCATGAAGGAAGGACCTTTATAGTGTTATATCAGCAATTAGCTTTTCCATGGAGGTCAATCAAATAGTTGGCCAGGTAAGCAGATGGGAGGCTCTCCTTACTTAGTAAGGTCCTAATTAAATAACCACCTGTAGCCTCTTTCCTAGACACCAACTTAGTCAATTGATTCAGAATGGCTCAGCTTAAAGCAATTAACACTACGACTTAATTATGAATTTAGTGAGGGCTTTCAAATAGTAGTATCTTACTAATATTAAGCTCAACCATAAAGGACAATCAAATAATTGGCCAGGAAAGCAGGTGGGAGGCACCCCTCACTCAGAGAGTGAGGTCCTAATTAAGTAACCACCTGTGGCTTCCTTCCTAGACACCAACTGAGTCGATTGTTCCAGAATGGGTCAGCCCAAAGTTTTCATACTATTATATTGGTCTCATTGCACATTCTATAATTTAGTACTAGCAATTATACTGTGCTACAACATGAATATAACACTATCTCATAGCATAAACTAATCATGCATACAAACAACCTAGCTATCTCATAGCATCAAGATAATAGCATGTTTATCATTTGGTTAAACTGATTAAGGGTGGCTCTGATACCACTGTTAGGGTTTTCCAGTGCCCTAGGGCGCAGTGGAAGATACGGGATTATAAAATTTTCTTATAAAACCCATTATATGAAACCCTAATAAGCCAAGATCGCCTTAATAGTATAACCAAATAATGTAGAAAATATAATCTTGGTATAGAAGAATACCTATCACGCTATATCCAATATATCTGAAGATGTCCTAAGGTGCCCAAATGTTCACCCTCCGATGTTGATCCACACAGGAATGGGTTCAAGACTCTAGCTCCACCAAAACTTGATTCTAATTGTTCAATCCTTCCAAAGGATTTAATTGGCTGATTTTCCTTCACTTCCTTCTTCCTTTCTACCTCTAAAACATTCACTAGCCTTTTTGTTCTAAAGAAGACCCTCTTGTCTTGGGTTAGGACAAAAGAGAGAGGCTTGTAAGAAAGAAGGGATAAGGGAGAGAGAAGGAGAGGCTTTTTCTTGGATGATCTTTAGAACCCCAAGGCACCTCCTTATTTATAAGAGATGGAGGGATGCATCATAAAGGGATGCATCCCATCCACACACCTCATCATGATGAGGCATGTGCCAAGAGATGCATCCCATCATGATGGGGTGCTAAGGAGAAGGGTGTATCAACTTCTTTCTCACATCTCCCTCTTAAATCCTGATGATCCAAGGGCCCAAATGCAGTGAACCAAAGCCAATGGTCCAGATCTAGGTGCCATCTAATGGTCCAGATCAAGACATCATCATCCAGGGTGCCATCCAATGGTCCAGAAGTAAGATGCCATCACCGATGGTCCAGATTCAGGCGCTGAGCAACGGTCCAGATCTTTCATCCAGAGAGCCATCCAGTGGTCCAGATTCAGGCGCTGAGCAACGGTCCAGATCTTTCATCCAGAGAGCCATCCAGTGGTCCAGATTTAGGCGCTAACCAGTGGACCAGATCCTACATCCAGGAAGCCATCCAATGGTCCAGATGAAGGCGCCAACCAGTGGACCAGATCCTTCATCCAGGGAGCGATCCAATGGTCCAGAAGTGAAGGCCCTATCAAACCCAATCCAATTGGGTTTAACCAACTTAAAGAAAACATTAAACCTAATCAAATCAGGTCTAATTAAAGCCAAATGGGTTTCAACTCTTGGCTAACCCATATTAGGTCATGATCTAATCATATTAGATCAACCAAATCTAAGAATCATATTCGAATTTAATTTGAATCAGGAGCTAGGGTTTGCAACACGTGCTAGCATGTTCATCTTGCAAACATGATCTAATCCAATTAGACCCTTGATCAATTCCCTTGTGTGTGACCCATTGGGTTCCTTATCTTAGCCAGCAGTAGGTGCAGGTGCAAGTTGACCTAACCTGATTAGAATACCTCTAATCCAATTTAGGTTCAATTTAGTGCTAAACCTGACTTAGCAATCAGAACCTTTCTGATGCTTTGATCTAATCAAACTCTTTGATCCGATCAACCCACAAGACATGATTGACGTCCAGCAACATATCATGTCTACCCGGAAGATAAGGAATGTATTGGACAAATCCAAACATACCCTTCAGTGGAAAGTTACTGTGTAATTCAATCCCTCAGTCATACTACATCCTGAATAAGTGCATGAGTATGGATCAATATCAAACTCAATCACTTATTCATGTCTCTCTCAATCTTTTATATGACAATTCAAACAATGAAACATTAGAAACTCTTTCTAATATTCATTTTGCTTTGATCAAAGGCTTCTTGAATCACCATAAGATTAGAGTAAGTAGGATGTTACCTTCTCTTACTAGAAGTGACTGATTCCTTGTTGACCTACTCACAACCTTCGTACAAAATCCACCATATCCAGAATACCCCGTACACAACGCAATATCGTGAATGAGGGTAAACCAAAACATAGCTTCAAGTGCACAAGGTACCATGGTGATCTCAGGTCTAAGGATCACTTGCACAACTCCCACTATGAGAATCATCTTTTGATAATTAAGTAAGAATCCATAAGATGTTCTCATGGCTGGTCAATTCAATGAACTCATTCCTCTAATGAGCACCCACATCTTTGTATTAGTATCTCACATAAGTGATTGTGAGATCAATCACCCTCTATATTGAGCATACATAAGATGTGCCAGTCTTTCCGATAATATTGATCCCTGACTCAATATACCAATTTGACTGAGAATATTCTAAATTAGGTTTTTAGAATTTTAGGTCTCACTGGTATGATCTCATCATAACCCTTAAAACCAATGTCCTAATTTATGGGGTTCATCATCCAATAATAAAATAGATAAGCAGCAAATGATGAAACACAATGCCTTTATTGATATATATCGAGTGTCAAAGTACATGATTTGGAGGATTACAAAGAAAAACCCATCAAATTATTGGCTTATAGGGCATCTACTCTTTCAGATCCCGGGGAGGATCATTGAAAAATTGTAAAAAGCATTCTCAAATACTTGAGAAGGACTAGAGATGTTTTTCTGATTTATGGAGGATCAGAATTGAAACTAGAAGGCTATTCAGATTCTAGCTTTCAATCTGATCCAGATGATAGCAAGTCAATCTCTGGATATATCTTCACTTTGAATGGTGGAGCTGAGTTGGAAAAGTTCCAAACAGCAAACTGTAGCTGACTCAACTACTGAGGCAGAATACATAGCTGTTAGTGAAGCTGCTAAGGAAGCAGTCTGGATGAAGAAGTTCATCACAGAGCTGGGTGTAGTTCCTGAGATTGCCGTACCAGTCCCAGTTTATTGCGATAACACTGGAGCAGTTGCACAGGCTAAGGAACCAAGGTCTCATCATAGATCCAAGTACATTTTGAGGCGCTTTCACCTTATTCGAGAGATAATCGAAAGACAAGACGTCAAGATTGAACGAGTAGACACAAAGAACAATATAGCAGACCCATTTACTAAAGCTCTACCACAACAGCAATTCAATCGTCACCTCGATTGTATGGGGTTAAAATATAAGGGCGATTGGCTTTAGTGCAAGTGGGAGATTGAAAGAGTAGATGCCCTATAAGCCAATCATTTTGATGGGTTTCTCTTTGTAATCCTCCAAATCATGTACTTTGACACTCGATATATATCAATAAAGGCATTGTGTTTCATCATTTGCTGCTTATCTATTTTATTATCGGACGATGAACCCCATAAATTAGGACATTGGTTTTAGGGTTATGATGAGATCATACCAGTGAGACCTAAAATCCTAAAATCCTAATTTAGAATATTCCCAGTCAAATTGGTATATTGAGTCGGGGATCAATATTACCGGAAAGACTGGCACATCTTATGTATGCTCAATGTAGAGGGTGATTGATCTCACAATCACTTGTGTGAGACACTAATACAAAGATGCGGGTGCTCATTAGAGGAATGAGTTCACTGAAATGACCAGCCATGAGAACATCTTATGGAATCTTACTTAATTATCAAAAGATGGTTCTCATAGTGGGAGTTGTGCAAGTGATCCTTAGACCTGAGATCACCATGGTACCTTGTGCACTTGAAGCTATGTTTTGGTTTACCCTCATTCACGACATTGCGTTGTGTACGGGGTATTCTGGATATGATGGATTTTGTACGAAGGTTGTGAGTAGGTCAACAAGGAATCAGTCACTTCTAGTAAGAGAAGGTAACATCCTACTTACTCTAATCTTATGATGATTCAAGAAGCCTTTGATCAAAGCAAAAATGAATATTAGAAAGAGTTCTAATGTTTCATTGTTTGAATTATCATATAAAAGATTGAGAGAGACATGAATAAGTGATTGAGTTTGATATTGATCCATACTCGAGCACTTATTCAGGATGTAGTATGACTGAGGGATTGAATTGCACAGTAACTTTCCACTGAAGGGTATGTTTGGATTTGTCCAATACATTCCTCATCTTCCGGGTAGACATGACACGTTGCTAGACGTCAATCATGTCTTGTGGGTTGATCGGATCAAAGAGTTTGATTAGATCAAAGCATCAGAAAGGTTCTGATTGCTAAGTCAGGTTTAGCACTAAATTGAACCTAAATTGGATTAGAGGTATTCTAATCAGGTTAGGTCAACTTGCACCTGCACCTACTGCTGCTAAGATAAGGAACCCAATGGGTCACACACAAGGGAATTGATCAAGGGTCTAATTGGATTAGATCATGTTTGCAAGATGAACATGCTAGCACGTGTTGCAAACCCTAGCTCCTGATTCAAATTAAATTCGAATATGATTCTTAGATTTGGTTGATCTAATATGATTAGATCATGACCTAATATGGGTTAGCCAAGAGTTGAAACCCATTTGGCTTTAATTAGACCTGATTTGATTAGGTTTAATGTTTTCTTTAAGTTGGTTAAACCCAATTGGATTGGGTTTGATAGGGCCTTCACTTCTGGACCATTGGATCGCTTCCTGGATGAAGGATCTGGTCCACTGGTTGGCGCCTTCATCTGGACCATTGGGATGGCTTCCTGGATGAAGGATCTGGTCCACTGGTTAGCGCCTTGAATCTGGACCACTGGATGGCTCTCTGGATGAAAGATCTGGACCGTTGCTCAGCGCCTGAAATCTGGACCACTAGATGGCTCTCTGGATGAAAGATCTGGACCGTTGCTCAGCGCCTGAATCTGGACCATCGGTGATGGCATCTTGCTCTGGACCATTGGATGGCACCCTGGATGATGATGCCCTGATCTGGACCATTAGATGGCGCCTAGATCTGGACCATTGGCTTTGGTTCACTGCATTTGGGCCTTGGATCATCAGGATTTAAGAGGGAGATGTGAGAAAGAAGTTGATACACCCTTCTCCTTAGCACCCATCATGATGGGATGCATCTCTTGGCACATGCCTCATCATGATGAGGTGTGGATGGGATGCATCATAAAGCTATCTCTTATAAATAAGGAGGTGCCTTGGGGTTTAAAGATCATCCAAGAAAAGCCTTTCCTTCTCTCTCCCTTATCCTTCTTTCTTACAAGCCTCTCTCTTTTGTCCTAACCCAAGACAAGAGGGTCTTCTTTAGGACAAAAAGGCTAGTGAATGTTTTAGAGGTAGAAAGGAAGAAGGAATGAAGGAAAATCAGCCAATTAAATCCTTTGGAAGGATTGAACAATTAGAATCAGGTTTTGGTGGAGCTAGAGTCTTGAACCCATTCCTGTGTGGATCAACATCGGAGGGTGAACATTTGGGCACCTTAGGACATCTTCAGATATATTGGATTATAGCGTGATAGGTATTCTTCTATACCAAGATTATATTTTCTACATTATTTGGTTATACTATTAAGGCGATCTTGGCTTATTAGGATTTCATATAATGGGTTTTATAAGAAAATTTTATAATCCGTATCTTCCGCTGCGCCCTAGGGCACTGGAAACCTAACACAAGAAATTGGACCCGATTCAGCCCGAACCCGACTCGGACCCGACTCGATCTTCACCGGATCGGGTCTGGGAAGGCATTCTTCTGAAGTCAAATTTACTCATGTGCATTTTATCTCTAATTATGATATTTGTGTCGAACCAATATAATTAATCCAGTGATTATCATTATTGTGCAATAACTAATTTTAGTGACTGTAGGTCGACTTTTGTGCTCTCAAACCCAAACATGATTGAGTCTAGCAAGTATCATGTTACCGGAAGATGAGGAATGTATTGGACAATCCAAAATCCTTAGTGCAAGTTACTGTGCATTCATCCTCAGTCATACTACATCCTGAATAAGTGCATGAGTAGGATAATATCAAACCATCACATATTCATGTCTTCTCAATCTTTTATATGATAATTCAAACAATGAAACATTAGAAACTCTTTCTAATATTCATTGCTTTGATCAAAGGCTTTGAATCATCATAAGATTAGAGTAAGTAGGATGTACCTTTTACTAGATGACTGATCCTGTGACCTACTCACAACCTTCGTACAAAATCCACCATATCCAGAATACCCGTAACAACGTAATGTCGTGAATGAGGGTAAACCAAAACATAGCTTCAAGTGCAAAGTACCATGGTTATCTCAGGTCTAAGGATCACTTGCCAACCCCCACTATGAGAACCATCTTTGATAATAAGTAAGATTCCATAAGATTCTCATGGCTGGTCATTTCAGGAACTCATTCTCTAATGAGCACCACATCTTTTATTAGTGTCTCACACAAGTGATTGTAGATCATCACCTCTACATGAGCATACATAAATGGCCAGTCTTCGGTAATATATCCCGACTCAATATACATTGACTGAATTCTAAATTAATAGATAGGTCTCATGTATGATCTCATCATAACCCTAAAACAATGTCCTAATTATGGGTTCATCATCCAATAATAAATAGATAACAGAAATGATGAAAACAATGCCTTATGATATATATCGATTCAAAGTACATGATTTGAGGATTACAAAGAGAAACCCATCAATGATTGCTTATAGGCATCTACTCTTTCAATCTCCCACTTGCACTAAAGCCAATCCCCTTATATTTTAACCCAACAATCGAGGTGAGATTGAATTGCTGCTGTGGTAGAGCTTTAGTAAATGGGTTGTTATATTGTTCTTTGTGTCTACTCGTTCAATCTTGACGTCTTGTCTTTCGATTATCTCTCGAACAAGTGGAAGGTCTCAAAATGTGCTGGATCTATGATGAGACCTTGGTTCTTAGCCTGTGCAACAGCTCCAGTGTTATCGCAATAAACTGGGACTGGTCCGGCAATTTCAGGAACTACACCCAGCTCTGTGATGAACTTCTTCATCCAGACTGCTTCTTAGCAGCTTCACTAACAACTATGTATTCTGCCTCAGTAGTTGAGTCAGCTACAGTTTGCTGTTTGGAACTTTTCCAACTCACAGCTCCACCATTCAAAGTGAAGATATATCCAGAGATTGACTTTGCATCATCTGGATCAGATTGAAAGCTAGAATCTGAATAGCCTTCTAGTTTCAATTCTGATCCTCCATAAATCAGAAAAACATCTCTAGTCCTTCTCAAGTATTTGAGAATGCTTTTCACAATTTTCCAATGATCCTCCCGGGATCTGCCTGAAATCTACTTACCATACCAAGGCATAAGCTACATCAGGCCTGTACATAAATAGCATACATGATCGACCCTACTGCTGAGCATAGGGAATAGAACTCATTCTATTCTCTCTTCAGATGTCTTAGGAGACATCTTCCTGAGAGTTGTATGCCATGTCCTAGGGTAAGAAACCTTTCTTACTTCCATCCATGCTGAACCTCTTCAGCACATTATCAATGTACCTAGACTGGGACAAACCTAGCATCCTTTTAGATCTATCTCTATAGATCCTTATACCAAGTATATAGGATGCTTCACCCAAGTCTTTCATGGAAAATTTCTTTGATACCAAGTCTTGACCGATTGCATCATTGGAACATCATTTCCAATGACCAATATATCGTCCACATATAATATCAAGAAGACAATAGCACTCCCACTAGTCTTCTTGTACACACAAGGTTCATCTATATTTTTAATGAAGCAAACTCTTTGACTATCATGTCAAAATGGATGTTCCAACTTCTAGATGCCTGCTTTAATCCATAAATAGATTTCTTAAGCCTACATACTTGATTTGCTCTCCCTCTTGAGACAAATCCCTCTGGCTGTGTCATATAAACCTTTCCTCAAGGTGACCATTAAGAAAGGCGGTTTTGACATCCATCTGCCAGATCTCATAATCATAGTATGCAGCTATAGCAAGCATAATCCGAATAGATTTGAGATAGCTACTGGCAAAAAGTTTCATCATAATCAATCCTTGTTTTTGCCTGAAACCTTTTGCCACTAGCCTGGCCTTGTAGGTTTCTACTTGGCCATCAGCTCCTATCTTCTCTTGTATACCCATTTGCACCCTATTGGAATCACTCCCTCAGGTGCATCAACCAAAGTCCACACTTGGTTTGTATACATAGAATCTATCTCGGATTTCATGGCGTCCACCATTTGTCAGAGTCCTACTCTTGACAGCTTCCGAATAGGTCAGAGGGTCATCGTTATCAAGATGTGGGCTTCATCATTCTCAATGATAAATCCATACCTCTCAGGTGCATTTCGCACTCTTTCTGACCTTCAAAAGGAGTAGTGTGTAGTGGCTGTACCTCTTCCATGGGTACATCTGGTTGAGGATATTATGTGTCTCACCTTGCAGGTCTTGAACTTCATCAAGTTCAATTTTCTATCCTTGCCCTTTTCTAAAAAAAACTCTTTTTCAAGAAGTGGCATGCCTAGCAAAAAATACCTTTTGTTCGGTAGATTATAGAAGATATATCCTAAACTGTCTTTAGGATAACCTACAAAAATATGCATTTGTCCGATCTAGCACTTAGCTTATGTCCAAAATTTCTTTTGACATAAGCATTGACAACCCCATATCTTAAGATACTTAAGATTAGGTTTCTTTCCTTTCCATATCTCATATGGAGTGCTAGATACAGACTTAGATGGTACTCTATTTAATACTAATGCAGCAGTTCTCTAGGGCATGTCCCCAGAAGAAAATTGGAAAGATTTGTGAAGCACATCATGGACCGTACCATATCTAATAAGGTACGATTCCTCCTTTCAGCTACACCATTTAATTGTGGCGTATATGGAGGTGTCCATTCAGAGAGTATACCCTTTAATTTAAGATAGTCTAAAAATTCACTAGAAAGGTATTCTCCTCCTCGATCAGATCGAAGAATTTTAATATACTTTCCAGTTTGTTTTTTCGACCATACTTTGATACTCTTTAAATTTATCAAAGGCTTCGGATTTATGTTTCATTAGATACACAAAACCAAACCTTGATACGTCATCAGTAAATGTGATGAAGTAAGAGTATCCACCTCTAGCTGGAGTTGATATAGGACCGCACACATCAGTGTGTACGATTTCTAACAACTCACTTGCCCTTTCTCCATGTCCCGAGAATGGAGACTTGGTCATTTTAATCCATAAGACAAGATTCACAAGTTCCTAATGATTCAAAATCATAAGGGTCAAAGAATTTATCTTTATACAACTTATGTAACCTTGTCTCACTAATATGACCTAATCGGTAATGCCAGAGGAGGGTATTATTAATATTTCTTCTTTTTCTTTTATTATCTTTGCCAATATGAAATATAACATTATTAAGACATAATACTAAAAGACCATTTTCCATAGTGTCCATGACAATAATACTCATTAGATAAAGAAATAGAGCAACCATTGCTCTTTCCATTTATTTCGAATCCTTTCTTAAGCAACAAAGGAATTGAAATTACATTTCTAATGATTTTGGCATAAAATAACAGTCTTCTAGCTTCAAGAACTTTCCGGAGGGTAGCTCTAGTATGTAGGTGCCAACAGCTTCAGCCTGGATGGATTCTCCTCCAGCGCCATATAGCTCGAAGTCACCTTTTTCAGTCTTCTAATTTTCTGCAGTCCATGCAAAGATTTGCATATGTGAGAACCACAACCGGTATCCAATACCCATGAATTAGAATAAGAAGAACTTAATGTCATATTGGCATGTAATAAAAACATACCTTTTGATGCAACACTTGCATCAGGCTTCACACTTGCAAGAAAGCTCTTGCAGTTCCTTTTCCAATGCCCCGTCTTGCCACAGTGGAAACAGGTACCGGGTCCAGAGATTTTCTTTTCCTTCTTCTTTTTGATGCGACTCTTAGGGTTTAGTTTTTTCTTTGAACCCTTGTTGCCCGACTTCTTCTTTGAGCTCTCACCAACAAGAAGGATCGGACCCTTGTCCTTCTTGATGTGAGACTCTGCTGTTTTCAGCGTATTTTAGAAGCTCAGGCAGGGAGGAATTCAGTTTGTTCATATTGATAATTCACGACAAACTGCGAGAATGAGTCGGGTAGTGATTGCAGGATCAAATCCTGACTGAGCTCACTGTCCATAGCAAAACCAAGTTGACTCAATCGAGTGATCAAGTCTATAACCTTTAAACAGTGGTCTTGCACAGACGATCCTTCGATCATTCTAGCACGGAACAACTGCTTAGATATCTCATATCTAGCAGTTCTGCTCTGCTCACCATATAACTCCTTCAAGTTAAGGAGTATAGAGTGAGTATCCATGCTATCATGCTGCCTCTGCAATTCATTATTCATAGAAGCAAGCATGATACATTTGACAGTCAAACTGTCATTTTTCCACATACGATATATGGCCAATTCCTCCTCAGTTGCATCTTCCCCTGCTGACCCTAGGTCAGGGGTTTCAAGAATGTAGAAAGTTTTTCTTGTGTGAGAACAATCTTTAAATTCCTCAACCAATCCACATAGTTGGGACCAATCAATTTGTTTGTATCTAAGATACCTCTAAGTGAGAGTGAAGATGCCATTTTTTGCAGAATTAATCTATAATTACAAAGAACACTAATATAAGCAGACCAATCATGATGACATGTATTCAATCAGACAAGGACTTTTATCTAATTGTTACTCCCACTATTTTTATCGAATATCATAACCCTCAAGTATGATGAACGAGAAAAATACTAATTTTCTTAGTGGGGTTGAGATCCAAATTCCTTATAAAAGACCTTGTGGGAATCACAACAAGCCCTTATAAGTTCAAAGGTAGGAAACTCTTTCCAATTGCATCCCATGCAATTCCCAACTTTATTCTGTCCTCTAGCACACATATAGTCTTGTGGGAATCACAACAAACTATTGTGTCTAGTTAAGTCAAACCCTTCATTTTTATACAGTCATATTTGAATAATGCTGCCCTTGTGGGAATCACAACAAGGCAACATATTAAAATATGCCATATGCATCATATGCACCAAGATATTACAATATCAATCCCTAATACTAGCCTTGTGGGAATCACAACAAGCTAGCGTAGATATTGACATAATAATATCTAAGCATGAAGGAAGGACCTTTATAGTGTTATATCAGCAATTAGCTTTTCCATGGAGGTCAATCAAATAGTTGGCCAGGTAAGCAGATGGGAGGCTCTCCTTACTTAGTAAGGTCCTAATTAAATAACCACCTGTAGCCTCTTTCCTAGACACCAACTTAGTCAATTGATTCAGAATGGCTCAGCTTAAAGCAATTAACACTACGACTTAATTATGAATTTAGTGAGGGCTTTCAAATAGTAGTATCTTACTAACATTAAGCTCAACCATAAAGGACAATCAAATAATTGGCCAGGAAAGCAGGTGGGAGGCACCCCTCACTCAGAGAGTGAGGTCCTAATTAAGTAACCACCTGTGGCTTCCTTCCTAGACACCAACTGAGTCGATTGTTCCAGAATGGGTCAGCCCAAAGTTTTCATACTACTATATTGGTCTCATTGCACATTCTATAATTTAGTACTAGCAATTATACTGTGCTACAACATGAATATAACACTATCTCATAGCATAAACTAATCATGCATACAAACAACCTAGCTATCTCATAGCATCAAGATAATAGCATGTATTATCATTTGGTTAAACTGATTAAGGGTGGCTCTGATACCACTGTTGGGTTTTCCAGTGCCCTAGGGCGCAGCGGAAGATACGGGATTATAAAATTTTCTTATAAAACCCATTATATGAAACCCTAATAAGCCAAGATCGCCTTAATAGTATAACCAAATAATGTAGAAAATATAATCTTGGTATAGAAGAATACCTATCACGCTATATCCAATATATCTGAAGATGTCCTAAGGTGCCCAAATGTTCACCCTCCGATGTTGATCCACACAGGAATGGGTTCAAGACTCTAGCTCCACCAAACTTGATTCTAATTATTCAATCCTTCCAAAGGATTTAATTGGCTGATTTCCTTCACTTCTTTCTTTCTACCTCTAAAACATTCACTAGCCTTTTTGTCCTAAAGAAGACCTTCTTGTCTTGGGTTAGGACAAAAGAGAGAGGCTTGTAAGAAAGAAGGGATAAGGGAGAGAGAAGGAGAGGCTTTTTCTTTGATGATCTTTAGAACCCCAAGGCACCTCCTTATTTATAAGAGATGGAGGGATGCATCATAAAGGGATGCATCCCATCCACACACCTCATCATGATGAGGCATGTGCCAAGAGATGCATCCCATCATGATGGGGTGCTAAGGAGAAGGGTGTATCAACTTCTTTCTCACATCTCCCTCTTAAATGCTGATGATCCAAGGGCCCAAATGCAGTGAACCAAAGCCAATGGTCCAGATCTAGGCGCCATCTAATGGTCCAGATCAGGGCATCATCATCCAGGGTGCCATCCAATGGTCTAGAAGCAAGATGCCATCACCGATGGTCCAGATTCAGGCGCTGAGCAACGGTCCAGATCTTTCATCCAGAGAGCCATCCTAGTGGTCCAGATTCAGGCGCTGAGCAACGGTCCAGATCTTTCATCCAGAGAGCCATCCAGTGGTCCAGATTCAGGCGCTAACCAGTGGACCAGATCCTTCATTCAGGAAGCCATCCAATGGTCCAGATGAATGCGCCAACTAGTGGACCAGATCATTCATCCAGGAAGCGATCCAATGGTCCAGAAGTGAAGGCCCTATCAAACCCAATCCAATTGGGTTTAACCAACTTAAAGAAAACATTAAACCTAATCAAATCAGGTCTAATTAAAGCCAAATGGGTTTCAACTCTTGGCTAACCCATATTAGGTCATGATCTAATCATATTAGATCAACCTAATCTAAGAATCATATTCGAATTTAATTTGAATCAGGAGCTAGGGTTTGCAACACGTGCTAGCATGTTCATCTTGCAAACATGATCTAATCCAATTAGGACCCTTGATCAATTCCCTTGTATGTGACCCATTGGGTTCCTTATCTTAGCCAGCAGTAGGTGCAGGTGCAAGTTGACCTAACCTGATTAGAATACCTCTAATCCTATTTAGGTTCAATTTAGTGCTAAACCTGACTTAGCAATCAGAACCTTTCTGATGCTTTGATCTAATCAAACTCTTTGATCCGATCAACCCACAAGACATGATTGACGTCTAGCAACGTATTCATGTCTACCCGGAAGATGAGGAATGTATTGGACAAATCCAAACATATCCCTTTCAGTGGCAAGTTACTGTGCAATTCAATCCTCAGTCATACTACATCCTGAATAAGTGCATGAGTACGGATCAATATCAAACTCAATCACTTATTCATGTCTCTCTCAATCTTTTATATGATAATTCAAACAATGAAACATTAGAAACTCTTTCTAATATTCATTTTGCTTTGATCAAAGGCTTCTTGAATCATCATAAGATTAGAGTAAGTAGGATGTTACCTTCTCTTACTAGAAGTGACTGATTCCTTGTTGACCTACTCACAACCTTCGTACAAAATCCACCATATCCAGAATACCCCGTACACAACGCAATGTCGTGAATGAGGGTAAACCAAAACATAGCTTCAAGTGCACAAGGTACCATGGTGATCTCAGGTCTAAGGATCACTTGCACAACTCCCACTATGAGAACCATCTTTTGATAATTAAGTAAGAATCCATAAGATGTTCTCATGGCTGGTCATTTCAGTGAACTCATTCCTCTAATGAGCACCCACATCTTGTATTAGTGTCTCACACAAGTGATTGTGAGATCATCACCCTCTACATTGAGCATACATAAGATGTGCCAGTCTTTCCGGTAATATTGATCCCCGACTCAATATACCAATTTGACTGGGAATATTCTAAATTAGGATTTTAGGATTTTAGGTCTCACTGGTATGATCTCATCATAACCCTAAAACCAATGTCCTAATTTATGGGGTTCATCATCCAATAATAAAATAGATAAGCAGCAAATGATGAAACACAATGCCTTTATGATATATATCGAGTGTCAAAGTACATGATTTGGAGGATTACAAAGAGAAACCCATCAAATGATTGGCTTATAGGGCATCTACTCTTTCAAACCCATCAATTGGGTCAAGCTCAATCTACTTGGGTTGAACCCAATCCAATTAGGTCAAACCCTGATGCAGCCCAAATTGAATCCTATTCAATTTGGCTCAACCTAAGCCCAATTACTCAATCAAATTGATTTCATTAGCAATCTAATTGCTAATTAATCCTCCAATAATTCAATAATTATTTTAATGCGACTTTTGCTTTGGATAATTTGTCAATCGAATTGACCAAATTACCCTGAATGATTCTTATCATCAATCAGCCATTGATTCAACCTAGAAACTTCTATAGTATGACCTCTAGGTTCGAACCTAAGCCGGTAGTATAGGAACTTTCTATACTAATCGATGTGACCATCTAGCAATGGTACCCGACGTCCGGATAGGTCGAATATATGGCGAAGCAATATTCTGAACCCTGGACTATGGTTACTGTATAATTCAATCCCTTTGACTCCTAATGCCTGGATGACTTAGAGCTCACTTTCATCCTATATTAGTACATCCATTATATGATTAACTTTAGATATCCCGTAACTCTCACTGAGATTACCTGGCCAAGGTTTTGTTAAATTAATCACAAGACATTGTCTCCTGTTTTCCAGGAGGGGTCATTTCATCTCGACTCACAACTGACTACGCAAGTACTTGACTGCACCCAGTGACCTTTTGTCACTGAATTAGAAATTCAGGTAGTCCGGTACCAAAGTACAGTAAGTTGCTTGCTAGTCACAGGTTGCGATCTCAGGTCAGGGGCCAAACTTATACTCATATCCACTCGGAACATCTCTTGACAGTAGAGCATTCCGAATTGGTCACGTTCAGTGAAATGTACTCCTACACTTCACTGTATGGCATACCAGTGTCTCCACACTCCTTGGTTAAGAGGACAATCAATGTATATGTCACACAACGATCTAATCTCGATAATGCTGTCGTCCAGTAACAACATATCATTTGGTCGTGAACCGTTTAAGGACTCAAAGATAAATCCTCCTTTATCATAACATAAGTCCTAAGGACTTCCATATAAGAGTTTATTTGAAGATGAAATGATGAATAATGCCATAATACTTTATTAATTTGTCAATTCATTTACAAAATTCAATCATCAATATGCTGACGATTGACATTTAGGATACATTCCAACAACTCCCACTTAGCTAAGCCAATCGGCACAGTATCTAATACCATCTTCGACTTGTATTCGTTGAACTCTTTGATGCCGAGGACTTTGGTAAATGTGTCGAGTCATATATTCTTTGTTATCATTTTCTGTGAATCTGCCTGTGGTGTTGCTTGGAACCTCTTCCAGCAGATAGCCCCACCTTAAGGAGTGAGATATATCCTGACACGCTCTTGGCCTATCAATCTTGTATCTGACTGAAACTTGAATCGTATATCCCTCAAGTTTTAAGTCAGAATCACCATAGACAAGCCACTGATCTTTAGTATTTCTCAAATACTTAGGATGTTTTTACAACCTTCCAGTGGTTTGCTACCTGGATAGACTGGTATCTGCTCACTACTCCTAGTGGTTGCCACGTCTGGTCTAGTACATGTCATGGCATACATTATAGATCCCACTGTCGAAGCATATGGAATTCTATCCATACTCTCTCCTTCTTGAGAGGTTGTCAGACAATCTCTTTTAGAGAGGTTAATTCATGGCCATTGAAGATAACCTTTCTTGGAATTAATCATATGAACCTTTTCAGTATAGTATCAATGTATGTGGATTGGGATAATCCAAGCAATCTTCTAGATCTATCTCTATAGATCTTCATCCCTAGGATGTAAGATGCTTCTTCCAATCCTTAATGGCAAATTGAGATGATAGCCATACTTTATTCCTTGTAATGCAGGAATGTCATTCCCGATTAAAAGAATGTCATCCACATACAAAATAAGAATATTATAACTGAACCATTTGCCCGTTTATAAATGCAAGGTTCCTCTTCATTCTTAATGAAGCATATGTTTTAATTACCTTATCAAAATGTATATTCTAACTCCGTGAAGCTTGCTTTAATCCATAAATGGACCTTTGTAGCTTGCACACCTTAGATTCATCCATAGATGTAAACCTTCAGGTTGTGTCATATATACCTCCTCTTCTAATCTCTATTTAGAATGCGGTCTTTACATCCATTTGCCAGATTTTATAGTCGAAATGTACTGCTATCGCAAGCACAATCCGAATGGACTTGAGCATTGCCACAGGAGAAAATATCTCGTCATAGTCAATACCATAACATTGACGATATCCCTTGGCAACCAGACGGGCTTTATAGGTCTCTACCTTTCCATCTGCACCCCGTTTCCTTTTGAATATCGACTTACATGATAAGTGCTAAATAATGCATAAACTAATATCTTATTCATAGCACTTATCATTATTTTAATCCGCATATTTTGTAAATTTAACTAAAAAAAATGTATTTTCCTTCATCATTTCATTTTAAATAAATTATTCAAGTTTGATTCTTTTTATTATTATTATTGGTGAGTCTAATGGATGCAGGTCAGCCGAATGATTTAGGATGATCTCTGACCCAAATCGCATGCACCCCGCAAATCAAGATCCTCTGATTCAGTCACCTAATTTTCTTCCCACTCGTTCCAACTCTTTTTCCACATGATCCAATTTAATCTTAAAAACAATAAAATCTCTTCAAATATTTGTCTCTCAGATCTCAAAGCATACCATCTTAGTTGCACAGATCCCAAAGCCTCACCCCTTCAATCCATCAATAATCCTAGAACTCCTCCCAGCCATTCCGCTTCCCTCCACGTCATTTAGGAACAGAGTCATATAAGCTCTCATATCCAAATTTCCCCTTCTTCGAAGCGTTCTCACATTCATTCCGTTCGAAACTCAAAGCTTCATCCAAACTCCCAGATTAATCCCAAACATCCGCCAGCTAATCTCCTTCCGAAGTAATCTCCCAGCCGTTCCATTTTCCCCAACTTCCAAATCCGAACCAGCTTATTCCAGCATCCACGGATAAGCTCGAAGCCCCTGTTCCACGTCAAACACAACCCGTCCTCATTATTCCCCTGCTACCAGCTCATCACAATCAAGCTCAGCCATAATCCCACGAACCGAATCCAAGAACAAAGCTTTCTTCCGTTCACAGGATCAGCTCCCAGCTTCTTCCAAATCCCCTGCATCTCAGAGTCATCTTTCCAAAAATCAGAGTCCAGCTTTCCCAACGTCCCGAGTTCATCTCGCGTCCGCATCCTCTTCATCCAAATCGAATCCCCTGTTCCCAATCGTATCCACTGTTTCCAAACCTCCTCAACTTCTCTTCATTCCGCATCGTGCACGGATGAATCCCCTGCATCCATAACCAGCCAACGGCTGTATTCCTGGATAAGCTTCATCCTCCCGTGATCCACTCATCTCCCAGCCACCCACTTGCCATCCTCCCCTGTTTCGAAACAGCAACAATCCTCCCAGCCGAGATCCTCTCAACTTCATGAGTTTTCTCCGCGTCGGAACCTTCTCCCAGCTTAATCCCAGCCAAATCCAAACTTCCTCATCCGCGTATCCCAACATCTTCCCAGATTTTCTCCTGTTCGCATTCGGATATGCCATCCACACCATCCCCTGTTCAATCTCTACATCCTGATCCAAGACGTGAAGGAGAGAGGGAGGGGAGCAGTCTATATAAAGGAGTTAGGAGGTGAAGACGAAGGCATTCGGAGGGGGTGAGCCGGCTGATCCCAATCGCTCTTCTCAGGGAGTTCCCATTGAATAAAGAGTGAGAGAATAGTTTGGGATATTATGGGAAGAAAAGAGATGAATGCTAAGGAAGTTCCACCAAATCCAGTGCAGAGAGAAGACACAGAAAGGAAGGAGATAGCCGTGATGGGAGTCCTCTACATCGCTGCTATCGCCCACGACTCCATGGAGGCTGATCTCCTCTCCAGGGCTGGATGCAGCCCTACAAAGGGACCGGGTTTTTATATTTTATTTTATGTTCTTGGAGTTGTATGAACTTATTATTTTATGAATATCTTCTTTTATTTCATGTTGATTTCTATGATTTTAATATGAAGTTTATACAACTGTTCTTCATGATCACTAAGTAATATAGATAGTCCATGCTTAGGGAAGATGCGATGTGCTGCCACCTTAGATTAGGGTAGACATTTCATGCCAACTGAAGATAGATTATGCCTAAATTACTTTTGTGAATTTCTATTCGAATGCTTATTAGGCTTGTAGCCAATTTGCATGTTAATCCAAGAATAAATTAAAATACAAATAACCCTTGTCCGATGTTAGTGGTGAATTCCTTGCCCTAGGTTTTCCCAAACTGATATCATTTAATTGACTTTCTTATTAAAATTGCTTAGTTTAATAGTCTTCACAAATTTCCTTTTTTTCAAATATTTTTAAGAAAACAACTGTACCCCAATCCCTGTGGATCGATATCCGTAATCACTATTCTACCAGATACGTGCTATTGCGTGGTCTTTAAAATTGACTATCAATTTTGGCGCCGTTGCCGGGGATTGCTAGCATAGTTGTTTTCTTTTCATAAAATATTAAAAAAAAACTTTCAAATAATAATAATAATAATAATAAAAATATATATCTCTAAAATAAATAAAGTATTTTCTATTTTTTTTATTATCCCCTTTCTTCTTTCTTACTAATTCTTGATTTTATTTTGGTATTATTTAATCAGGAATCGAAGAGGCATCTGGGACAATCAAAAAGAGAACTGCTGGAAAAGGAGGCTGTAGAGGTTTGCTTTAAAATAAAAAAAAATTGCTGGGGAAATTCCCTTTGGTAACATCTGAACCTTTCTTATTTAAATTGATTTCCAATTAGCCAGAAATATTATGTGATTGTTTGATTTTAAATTCAGCAAAAGTGTGAATGCATGCTTAATACACATACACCAATTAATCCGCACATAGTAAGGGCAATCACCCCTACAAGATAAGAACTGGATTCATCACCATATTCTTGCCCAAATTAGGTGAATCAATTCTCACATAGCCATCACGTTAATTAAAATCAATTAGACGTTAGCCCCTAGGGACATTCGAGCTCAATAGGACGAAGATCACCGAAAGTTGCACCAATTTCGCTCTGTGGCTCAGTTGATGTCTAGGCAAGCTTTGTCTTAAGGGAGATAGTTCATCTGTTCGAGGCAAGTGGTTTTTAAGTGGGACCTTTGCAACACATCGTGACCCCCCCACTTACCTGGGAGCTTACCTGGTCAACTCAGTTCATTAGACCGGATTGGAGGCTTAGGTGCACTCTTCAAACCAGTTAGGAGCTGTCTAGCAATTTTAGGGCAAACATAAGGATTTGATGTGATTTTCTTTTAATGCAATGCTTGATTGCACTTGATTGATCAGAAGAATTTTAGTGTATGCTAGGGTGTCGTTCCAGATACTCTGAATTAGTACCTTTGATTCTGAGATAGAGCGTTCTATTGGGCCCTTCGAGCTGAAATCCGCACCTATAGAACATAGATCTGCTCCACCTGTCGAGATGGCTGAAGAACAACCCAAGCTGTTTAAAGGAGTACTTTACTCCTTCCATTTAATACCTCTTCCATCTGTATTCGACTACCTGATACCACTGCTGCTGTGCAGTTTGAAATTAAGTCTAGTGTCATCCAAATGCTTCCCTCTTTTTATGGACTTAATAATGAAGACCCATACAAACATTCAGATGAGTTCCTTGAGATCTGCACCACTGTTAAAATTCAGAACTTCACTGACGATGCTCTGAAACTTAGGCTATTCCCTTTTTCTCTTAAAGATAGAGCTAAGCAGTGGCTTCATTCATTAGAAGCCAATTCCATTCTTCATGGGCTCAAATGCAACATGAATTTCTAAAAAATATTTTCCCATAGGAAGAACAAACAAATTTCGGCGTGCTATCACGAGCTTCTTCCAATCTGACGGGGAAAGAATTCATGAAACTTGGGAAAAATTTAGAGACTTACTCCAAAAATGCCCGCATCATCAAAACCCAAATGGCAATTAGTGCAATGTTTCTATGACGATTGACTGAACGAACATCGTCAGATATCGATTGCCGCATGCGGGGGTACTTTCATGCTTAAGAGTGAGCATGAGGCATGGCAGATGTTTTGAAAACCTTAATGAAAATTCTCTCCACCATGCCTCCTCTGCTCGTCAAGCACCCTCGAGTTCTCAAAGAAAAGAGACCATATGTGAAGTTAGCCAGTCCATAGGTCTATCTGACAAAGTAGATGCACTGTCCGCAAGTTGGACCAGCTAATGTCTAGAGAACAGCTTTCAAATTTTTCCCAAGCACAAGTCTGTGCTCTTTGTTCTAGCCATCTCACCCTATACATGAATGCCTTCAGCAGCTCAATTTCCTGAATTTGTGCAAGAACAAGTCAACGCTGCCCAAACACAGCCTAGACCGGTAATGATCCGTATTCTAACACTTATTAACCGGGATGGCGCAACCACATCCGAATTTTTTGGAAGCAGCAGACTCCCAATACTTCCCAACTTATTTCCAAAACTTTCAAACCATTCCAGAATATTAATCCCTACCGTCCTTCGACTCATTTCAACACACTCCCTCCTCCACCCCATAGAAACACAGCCTTTAAAGGAGAAAGTGTTGACCTCCCTTCAAAGTTGGAAACCATTACACAATTGGTGCACTCTCACATGCAATCTATCGCCAAGCTAGAATCCCAAATGGGGCAACTAGCTAATGCACTGAACAACGAGAGGAAGAAAAGCTTCCAAGCCAACCAGTAAGTAATCCTATGGGACAATACATGGCTCAAGAAATCAACTAAATACAATTCATCATGAACAAGCCAATGCTTTGACTACCCTAAGGAGTGGACGTGAGTAGACAATAAGATTGGGGAGGATAAACAATAAGGAAGGTAAAGAAGAGGATAGAAATGTGTCAAATGAAAATCTAAACCTCTTCTTCTTCTTCATCTAGTCCACCTATGCAAAACTCTATCCAAAGGCCCCCATTTCCTGAAGCTCTTAATTCACCCTCTCCCTTTGCAAAAAGGGAACTTACTAGAGGAGATGATGGAGGTTTTCAAAACAAGTCAAAATCAACCTCCCGCTTCTTGATGCTATTAGACAATTCCCTCCTATGCAAATTTCTCAAAGACCTTGTACCCAAAGCGAAAATCTAGGACACATGTACCTAAAAAGGTCTTCCTAACTGGGCAAGTGAGTTCTATTCTCCAACACAACACCCCTCCCAAAATTTAAAGATCCTGGTGCTCCCACCATCTCCTGTGTCTTAGGAAATAATTTCATTGATCGAGCACTCTTAGATCTAGGGCAGTGTCAACCTTTTACCTTACCATTTATGAGAAACTTGGGTTAGGTGAGTTAAAACCAACCTCGGATCTCTTCAATTGCTGATCGATCTGTAAAAATACCACGTGGGATAATTGAAGATGTTCTTATCAAGGTAGACAAATTCTATTTTCCAGTAGATTTTTATCGTCCTTGATATGGAACATGAGCTTAATCTAAAGAAACAAATCCCCGTGATCCTTGGACGCCCCCTTTTTAGCTACAGCCAATGCGAGTATAAATTGTAGAACTGGGGTGAGAATATATCCTTTGGAATATGAAGGTCAAGTTAAATATATTTCGTGCCTCTGATCAACCTGCAAAGGAAGTTGAGTGCTTCCTAATAGACAAAATGGACGATCTTGTAGAAGAAACCCTTCCCTATATTTTGGCAGATAACCCTCTAAAAACATACTTGGCCCATTTGACTTGATATAGACAAGGCCATAGAAGCAGTCAACTTCCTGCCAACAATAGTCTTCCACAAATTTTCTTCCTTGGAGAACCCCGCATGAACCCGGTATGATTGATAAGGATGCACTGCGTCTGGCTGAAGATGTTAAACTTAGCGCTTGTTGGAGGCAACCAATTCTCGTAGGTTATTTTTGCATATTTTCTTGTTGTATTTTTTTATTTTTTTAAACAGGATCCCTCATATTACTGATGCAACTACGGTAAAATGCTTCTATCCTCCATATGCATCATATTTTCGTCCAAAATAAAAAATATAAAAACATAAAAATAATATTAATATTCAAAAAAAATATTGAGGACAATGTCTGATCTAGGTTGGGGGTATAGGATTCGAATTTTTGAAGGAATTTTTCGCATTTTCCACATTTTAAGTGAATTTCAAAAAAAAAAGTGAATTTCAAAAAAAAAACTTAATTTTTATGCTTTAAGTGCTGAAATAATAAACACACAAAGTATATAAAATCTAAAAAAGCCCAATGACTAGTCAGGAGTAAGACAATTTGAGTTCTTTTAATTAAAAGTTCTTTTAGTGAGTTGTAAGATAATTTTTACTTTGGAATTCACAACACACATGGCCGCACTTCTAAGGTTAGGTCAACATTATGTTGTTAAGTCTGGTAGCAACCTTGAGTCCTGATGCATCATTCCTATCTAATTCACTATTAATCCCATGTTAAAAAAAAAACAAAAAAAAAGAAGTGAATTATCATGGTACATCGAAAAGGGCTACCTATTGTCAAAGGTCAGCGGGCTTGTATGAGGAACCCGAGCATAGGTCCGTAGGGGAGTCTTGATGCCCAACACCTTACGCCATCTGGTGTGGAGTGTTGACTGAATGCTCGCTACATGGAGGAATCATTACAAAGAGTAAAAATGCGTAATTTATTTATAAATTAAAAAAAAGAAAAAAAAAATAAAATTGACATTGAAAAAGACGATAGTGTGAAAGCCGTCGTTGTAAAATTCGAGTAAACTGGAATAGTACAGATAAAAGCCCATGAGTATTAAAGTAAATATCCACAACTCTCGAAATCCTGCAAGATCGGATGCTTTTGAATCAGTGATTAGGTCTTATTTGACCAATTCTTGGAAACTACTAGCTTTAGCAGTATTTTGGAGAATCAAAAGCCTTAGCTTGTGCTATGGTCCAGATATCACCAAGCACCCAAGTATAAATAACCTTACAATCTCCTAACGGAAAGCTTAATAACTTCAACTTAAGTTGCATACTGATCTATGATTTGGGCTAACTTAGTAATTAAAACTTTGTGTGCTTTTGAAATTATTGGCACTTATGCATTTGAAATTAGATTTTATAAAACAATAAAATAAATTCTTTCGACAAACAGTTTGTGGGTATCTGCGCCGGAAACCCTCACGAGACAAAACTCGTCCACTAGGGCCACCTAGGGGTTTAAAGCCTTATTGCATACGGTAAATGCAATCGCGATTTCTGCAAAAGTGAGTTAGTTTTTATTTGCTCGAGGACTAGCAAAATGTAGGTTTGGGGGTGTGATAAGTGCTAAATAATGCATAAACTAATATCTTATTCATAGTACTTATCATTATTTTAATCCGCATATTTGTAAATTTAACTAAAAAAAATGTGTTTTCCTTCATCATTTCATTTTAATAAATTATTCAAGTTTGATTCTTTTTATTATTATTATTGGTTGAGTCTAATGGATGCAGGTCAAGCCGAATTGATTTAGGATGATCTCTGAACCCAAATCAACATGCACCCCGCAAATCAAGACCCTCTGATTCAGTCACCTATTTTCTTCCCACTCGTTCCAACTTTTTTTCCACATGATCCAATTTTAATCTCAAAAACAATAAAATCTCTTCAAATATTTGTCTCTCAGATCTCAAAGCATACCATCTTAGTTGCACAAATCCCAAAGCCTCACCCCTTCAATCCATCAATAATCCTAGAACCCTCCCAGCCATTCCGCTTCCCTCCACGTCAATTAGGAACAGAGTCATATAAGCTCTCATATCCAAATTTCCCCTTCTTTCGGAGCGTTCCTCACATTCATTCCGTTCGAAATCAAAGCTTCATCCAACTCCTGGATTAATCCCAAACATCCGCAGCCAATCTCCTTCCGGAAGTATCTCCCAGCCGTTCCATTTTCCCCAACTTCCAAATCCGAACCAGCTTATCCCAGCAATCCACGGATTAAGCTCGAAGCCCCTGTTCCACGTCAAAACAACTCGTCCTCGTTATCCCCTGCTACCAGCTCATCACAAATCAAGCTTAGCCATAATCCCACGAACCGAATCCAAGAACAAAGCTTTCTTCCGTTCACAGGATCAGCTCCCAGCTTCTTCCAAATCCCCTGCATCTTAGAGTCATCTTTCCCAAAAATCAAGAGTCCAGCTTTCCAACGTCCCGAGTTCATCTCGCGTCCGCATCCTTCTTCATCCAAATCGAATCCCCTGTTCCCAATCGTATCCACCGTTTCCAAACCTCCTCAACTTCTCTTCATTCCGCATCGTGCACGGATGAATCCCCTGCATCCATAACCAGCCAACGGCTTGTATTCCTGGATAAGCTTCATCCTCCCGTGATCCACTCATCTCCCAGCCACCCACTCGCCATCCTCCCTGTTTCGAAACAGCAACAATCCTCCCAGCCGAGATCCTCTCAACTTCATGAGTTTTCCCCGCGTCCGAACCTTCTCCCAGCTTAATCCCAGCCAATCCAAACTCCTCATCCGCGTATCCCAACGTCTTCCCAGATTTTCTCCTGTTCGCGTTCGGATATGCCATCCACTGCCATCCCCTGTTCAATCTCTACATCCTGATCCAAGACATGAGGAGAGAGGGAGGGAGCAGTCCTATATAAGGAGTTAGGAGGTGAAGACGAAGGCATTTGGAGGGGGTGAGCCGGCTGATCCCAATCGCCTCTTCTCAGGGAGTTCCCATTGAATAAAGAGTGAGAGAATAGTTTGGGATATTATGGGAAGAAAAGAGATGAAAATGCTAAGAGAAGTTCCCACCGATCCAGTGCAGGGAGAAGACACAGAAAGGAAGGAGATAGCCGTGATGGGAGTCCTCTACATCACTGCTATCGCCCACGACTCCATGGAAGGCTGATTCTCCTCTACACGGGCTGGATGTAGCCCTAACAAAGGGACACGGGTTTTTTATATTTTATTTTATGTTCTTGGAGTTGTATGAACTTATTATTTTTAATGAATATCTTCTTTTATTTCATGTTTAATTTCTGTGAATTTTAAATAATGAAGTTTATACAACTGTTCTTCATGATCACTAAGTAAATATAAGATAGTCCATGCTTAGGGAAGATGCGATGTGCTGCCCACCTTAGATTAGGGTAGACATTTCATGCCAACTGAAGATGGATTATGCCTAAATTACTTTTGTGAATTTCTATTCGAATGCATATTAGGCTTGTAGCAATTTGTATGTTAATCCAAGAATAAATTAAAATACAAATAACCCTTGTTCCGATGTTAGTGGTGAATTCCTTGCCCTAGGTTCCCCCAAACTGATATCATTTTAAATTGCCTTTCTTATTAAAATTGCTTAGTTTAATAGTTTTCACAAATTCCTTTTTTTCAAATATTTTTAAGAAAACAACTGTACCCAAATCTCTGTGGATCGATACCACGTAATCACTATTCTACCAGATACGTGCTATTGCGTGGTCTTTAAAATGACTATCATTACACCCTATGGGTTTAATCCCTTCGGATGGGTCAACTAATGTCCATACATCATTGACCTTCATGGATTTCATTTTGGATTGCATAGCTCCAAACCATTTATCAGAGTCATACCTCTGCATTGCATCCAATATGTGACGGATCCTCATCGTTTCATCAAGTTCGATAGATCCCCATCCTGGACCAAGAAACCGTAGTATCTGTCCGCTGACGTGGTACTCTACCTGATCGCCTTAATGGTGCATCTAAGATGGGTTCTGGATCTAATCTAATCAAATCCAACTCAATTGGTTTAGTGGATGGTGTCGGATCTTCTACATGTTGAACTTCCCTAAGCTCAATATTAGAGCTTTTAATTCCTTCACTAAGGAATTTTTTCCTCTAAGAAAACAGCTCTATTGCTTACGAACAACTTTTGTTCTTCCAGCAAAGTAGAAGTAATATCTTTTAGTTTCTTTAGGATAACCAACAAAGAAACATCTGTCAGACTTGGGTTCAAGTTTGTCTGTCTTCCAAAACATTTGATGTACGCTGGACACTCCCAAACCCTAAGGTGAGAGAGCATCGGCTTACGTCCAGTCCACATCTCATGTGGTGTTTTATTTACAGACTTACTTGGAACTTTATTTAGAATGTAGCAGGCTAACTCAAGAGCATATCCCCAAAGGATATGGGCAGATCAGCAAACCCCATCATGGAATCGAGCCATGTCCAACAGAGTTCGATTTCTCCTTCTGATACACCGTTATACTATGGTGTACCAGAAGGAGTCCATTGAGAGAGAATCCCATTTTCTCTTAGATATGTCAAAACTTACTGGTGAGGTATTCACCTCCTCGATCTGATCGAAGAGTTTTAATACTCTTTCCAGTTTGTTTTTCTACTTCATTACGATATAATTTGAACATTTCAAATGATTCAGATTTATGTCTCATTAAATGACATAACTATACCTAGAAAGGTCGTCTGTAAACATAATGAAATATGAATACCCATCTCTAGCATTTGTGCTCATTGGCCCACATACATCAAAATGTACAAGGGTCAATAAATTACTGGCTCGTTCACCTTTTTCGGTAAAAGATGATTTGGTCATCTTACCAAGAAGACATGACTCACAGGTTGTCAATGATTCACAATCATTAATACTGAGGATTCCCTCTTTACTTAACCTGTTCATCCTGTTCTTGTTAATACGACCTAGCCTATGATACCAAAGGTAGACATCCGTGACATTATCTATTCCAGGGTGCTTACTTGACGTATACATTACAATTAACAGGTTGTGATAACAAGTAGATGCCCATTGCTCAATCGTCCATTCATTACAGTGACACCATTCATAATGATATTACAAGAACATTTCTTTATTGAAATTTCATAACCGTTCATGGCCAAAAGGCCTACGGAAATTACATTCAATAAGAACATAGGACAATAGTGACAATCACTCAAGAAACTAAATGAGAACTAAAAACAAGTTTGACATTTTCTAAAGCTAGAGCTGGAACAGATCTTTCATCTCCAACATTCAAGAATCTCTTGCTATTTTCAAATCTCTCATTGACCTGAAGTCTTTGGCAACGATTTGCATATATTAAATGGACTTCCAGTATCTAATACCCAGGTCCGAATTTATCACATATAGAAAAATTACAAGGTGTTATCATATAAATACCTTGATTAGCAACTGATTGCCCTTTTCTCTTGCTTGGCCTATTCGGGTCAAGTGAGGCAAGGTACTGAGGATAATTCCTCTTCTAATGCCCCTGCTTCTTACAATAGAAGCATTCTGCCAGATTGTGGTCAGCCTTAATCTTTTTGGTCTGACTTGGCTTAGCACGTTGCACCTTTTCTTTTGATTTCTTATTTTTCTTCTTTCCTTTCTTAAAGGTACCAACGACCCTGGATGAACCTCCCACTAAATTCACCGGCCCTTTTAGGAGTTGGTGATCCTTCTCAAAAGTTTGTAGTAAAATCCAACAATAGGTGATAATTTACTACCAGTTTCGTCATTTGAAGTTGGTGAGAAATGGGCAGTACGAACCAGAAAGAGAATTCAGTATAGCATCCTTTCCCAATTTGATCATGTAGGGGAGAATCCGAATGTGCCTAGGCGCTCGATTAACTCAATCATATACAATACATGATCGGTCACCGAAGCCCCATTCTTCATACGTGCGCTGAAAATAAGCGCAAACTAGTCTTGTGCTTTTCAACATTATCAGGAATACCGAAAGATTCATTCAACACTTGAATGATGTCTTCCAGCTACGCATTCTCAAAATGCTTACAAAACTCATCATTCATTGCAGCGAGCATAATGCAACGGACAGTGATATGATCACTGAGCCCACTTCTGATAAGTGTCTCTGACTGTACCCCGTGCATTAGCAGCGGGCTGCTCAGGTGGCCGGATCTGTTATCACATAAAGGATCCATTCATGCTCTAGCATAATTTTCAGTTTTCTATACCAATTATTGAAGTTGGGACCAGTCAACTTGTCATTATCCAATAATGAGCGAAGTGACAAATTAGTGACCATTTCTGTATAAAAGAAAATTGGCTATTAGTATATGAATTGACTAAACACATTAGACTTGGACTTTAGTCTAAAGGTACTTCCACTATTTTATACAAATTGGTAGCCTCTACCTCCAATTCGAAAAAATTACTCTTAATTCTTTAGTGGGCACTAGAACCCAATAGATCGCATATAGGCCCGAGTGTGGCTTGGCCAACCCATATGCACCTATTGGTAGGTTCTAAACCAGTTGCTTCACCAAGCAACTTCTAAGTGATAATTTTGCACTAGGTTCTTCGGCAGACGTGTGGCGCCTCTACCGAATACCCTAGTCAGGTCCAACCATTAAATGATAGGGTTAAATCTAATCACTAATAGACGACCAAGCCTGAGTGTGGCTCGGCTCACCTGACCGCCTATTGAAGGTACACTTAACTCATCATATATTGAATGACAATTCCAATACTTGATAAGTACAGGCGTGTGGCGCCTCCAATAATTATCAAAACATTGAACCCATTATCACCCAACTTAATGGGAGGCTATGACCTAGTTATCACCATAACCATTTCATTTTAAGGACCTAATAATTTTAGAGGATTCTTAATTAGGATAGATAAGAAGATCCGGTTAGTCTAATTTCTCCCACTGACTTCACCAGGAGGCACCTAAATTAGTCCAAACTGATTTTCCTTATAGGCATGGGCTAACTCGAATCATTAAGTGATCCAATCAAAATGTGATTGACCATGTCGGCTAGGTAAGTGAGATCGGTGGAAGGAATATGCCATTAACTCGACAAAGACAAATCAGTGCGAGTAGCTCCCAATTAAAAATCACCGGTCAAAACTGCCAAACTTACCTTAGACACCGACTGGTTAATCAATTTCGATTTGATTACTTAAATGACTCGAGCTACACCTCTGAGCCTAAATCAAGTTCCATCTTGGTCCTAATCAAAGATATAGACTTGATCCATCTACAACTATTGTAAATTGACCTAGAATTTTTCTTGACCTAATCTAGTTACTACTTAATTAGATTTGATCAATTAATTCTATTTGTCCATGTATGATTCTAACCTTAGGTCCTAACCCAATCCTAGGAACTTGATTCAAGCTACCCATATACCCAAAGAATTATGCAATGTCAATTAATTGAGTTACAATTCTATTTCATAACACTTAATTCTCAATTAAGTTTAGACTTATAAAAGTTTTGATCATTGCATATTTCTTTTTAATTACATATTAATTACAATCTTTCAGTTCTTAAAACTCATTTTTAGATATGAGATTTTGTAATTAATCACATGCAATCAGATTTAATTCATATTTAATTCATTATGTTTTATGTTCATGCATCACATATACATAAATATGATTAATACAAACAACATACATCTTATGTATTTATTTTTTTACTTTTATTTTCAGATCTGATTAGTTCATTAAAATTAGAGATCATATAAATCATAAACTTTATTTAGATCTAATCTAAACAATATTATAATTTCATATTTATTCATATTACTAATTCTAACACAAACATGCATCATATGCATCCAAAATTTCAGATCTACTTAATCATGCATAATCAGCAATTAAATCAATCATAAAAAAATACTTTAGATCTAATCTAAGCATGCTCATGATTCAGATTTAATTGCAAAATTAAAATATAAAAGTTTAAACATGAACCTGGCTCTGATACCACTGAAGGGGGATCCTAGGTTCTTCGGTGTTTAGCATGCTGAATTTTTTTTTTTTGAAAACCATAGCTGAACCTGATCGGGTTGCCTACGTACCCCTTCATAAGGGAGATCAAGCCATACGTAGTTCTTTTTAAGTTTTAAAATGCAGCAGAAAAATCGAATCAAACAATTTAATTCATGCATGCTTACAAGATCAAATCTAAAAATCAGCACCTTAAGAACACATAGAATTATGCCGAAATCGTTTATAACAATTATGCTAAAACTTTCATGCATGATTAACTATCAGATCTGAAAGGTAAACACTCTATTCTGATTAATCTCTGAATATCCATCGAATGGATTCTGGAGATAACTCCATGAGGAGCCCCAAAGGAGGGTAAAACCTCAGAAAATCGGACCTAGACCCTGACTCCAAAATAAAAAGATTAATATTTATGATGGAAGAAACTTATGGATCTAATCCTTGACTTTGCAGCCACGCACACGAATGGCCTCTACGAGAAGTACACGCGAAGCCCTAGGTAGATCGTCTTCTGCGGGAGTGCTAGCTCGCATAAGAACGCTGCAATGGCTGAAGCTTTCTCCTTCTAAACACTCAACCTCTGATTGTTCTTCAAGAAGATAGAGGATGGACGTGAGGAAGAAGGAAAAGAAGGTATAGAGGCCCCTCAAGGAATTTTTTCATAATTTTTTTGAAACCTCTAAATATGGTATATCTTGAACCCAATGCATGGGGGTCTTTTATAGCCAAAAGACCACCCCACGCCTCACACCTAATTAGCCAACTAATTTGGCTAATAAAATTCTCAAAAAATTCTGGTGGGTTTGGCAGCTAAGAGGAGATAAAAATATCCAAGTTTTGGTGTATTTTGGATTCCTAAAAGATAGGAATTCATGCATCCAAAGTTCAGCCGCAGACCACCCTATTTCATGCGCCATGCAATCCCTACAAATTAGGAAATTCATCTAAATCTTTCTAGAAAGATTTAAGGTTCCATTTTGTAGAAAATATAGCCCCACACCTCCTCTCTTTCTCACGCCAATTTTTGGCCAAAAATAAAGAGGATAGGCATAGAAATATTGGGGATAAATTAAGGTGCCAATCTTCTCCAAGAAGATAAGGATGGGTTCCTAAAATTTAGGAATTCTTCTCCTTATCTAATTCTGATTATTTGGACTCATAATCCTCATCAAATAAGGTATTCTAATTGATTTGATCAAGCCCAATCCAATTGGGTCAAGTCCCATCAATTGGGTCAAGCTCAAATCTACTTGGGTTGAACCCAATCCAATTAGGTCAAACCCTGATGCAGCCCAAATGAATCCTATTCAATTTGGCTCAACCTAAGCCCAATTACTCAATCAAATTGAGTTCATTAGCAATCTAATTGCTAATTAATCCTCTAATAATTCAATAATTATTTTAGTGGCAACTTTTGCTTTGGATAATTTGTCAATCGAATTGACCAAATTATCCCTGAATGATTCTTAATCATCAATCAGCCATTTGATCAACCTAGAAACTTCTATGTGTGTGACCTCATAGGTTCGAACCTAAGCCGGTAGTATAGGAACGTCTTCCTATACTAAATCGATGAGACCATCTAGCAATGGTACCCCGATGTTCGGATAGGCCAAATATATGCGAAGCAAATATTCTGGAATCCCTGGACTATGGTTACTGTATAATTCAATCCCTTTGGCTCCTAATGCCTGGATGACTTAGAGCTCACTATCAACCCTATAATTAGTACATCCATTATGTTATTAACTTTAGATATCCCGTGACTCCTCACTAGGATTACCCTGGCCAAGGTTTTGCTAAATTAATCACAAGACATTATCTCTTGTTTCCAAGAGGGGTCAATTCCATCTCGACTCACAACTGACTACGCAAGTACTTGACTGCACCCAGTGACCTTCCGTCACTAAATTAGAAATTCAGGTAGTCCGGTACCAAAGTACCAGTGAGTTGCTTGCTAGTCACAGGTTGCGATCTCAGGTCAGAGGGCCAAACTTATACCCGTATCCACTCGGAACATCCTCTTGACAGTAGAGCATTCCGGAATTTGGGTCATGTTCAGTGAAATGTACTCCTACACTTTACCTGCATGGCATACCAGTATCTTCACACTCCTTGGTTAAGGAGACAACCAACGTATATGTCACACAATGACCTAATCTCGATAATGCTGTCGTCCCAATAACAACATATCATTTGGTCGCGAACCAGTTTAAGGACTCAAAGATAAATCCTCCTTTATCATAACATAAGTCCTAAGGACTTCATCATATAGAGTTCATTTGAAGATGAAATGATGAATAATGCCAAATAATACTTTATTAATTTGTCAATTCATTTACAAAATTCAATCATCAATATGCTGATGATTGACATTTAGGATACAATTCCCAACAAAACCATCTACTCTAACGATAAGCATGACCTGTCTAACCTAGCATGATGCATCTGATCATTAAATCATTAAACATAAAATCGATGTCACATGAATATCTCCTCCAAACCACAGGTGTTGGATTCGATGAAATAGATCAATCTATGTAAAATATTTTCTGCAAGATAAATGATTCACATAAATTGGATAAATCATAAGATCAATTGATAAATTTTTTATTATGCAACAATCTTACAATACAAACTTAAGTCAATAAAAATGAAACAAATACTCCTCTATGGCTTCATCAAACCCCTAAACCGAAGTTAAGCCGCTCATGGTGCTCGTCATCTCCTTTGGTTGGCTGAAGAACTCCTTTGCCATCTGCCTCAAACCCTCTCTATTTTTTTATTCTCTTCTCTCTTTTTTTTGGTTTTCTTTTCTCTTCAAAACAGAGCAAGCTCTGTTTTTCCTTCGTGGAACAGAGCTCTCCCCCCTCCTCTTGAACCGAGCTCTCCCCCTTTTTAATCTCCCTGGGCGCCAGTTCAGCATGGAATAAAATGATATCTTCCCTGATTTTGGGCGTGGGGATGGAAGGGAAGGAGCTGGACGCGCTGAATCTTGGATCTCGCTCGGAATGGCAGCTATGAGGAGGCGGGGATGCAGGCGGATGCCTAATGCAGAAGTTGTCCGGCTGGCTGGAGACGTTGCTGGATGATACGCACGGTGATCGCGGAAGCTGGGAAGATGTGAGGCATGCCGGCACGATCTCTGCTGATCTGGTCACGATTGGGAGCTGAAATCTGGGACGCCTCGGCTGTGTTCGAAACGGAAGGATGGCCGGAGATGCGCTGCAGCCTTGAATCGTGCCATGGACGCGTTGAAGACGCTTCGGACGAACGCCTGATTCGCTGGCTGCACCGTGGGATGAGAGAAGATCTGGGAGGATCTGGAAAATGGCTGGATGCGAAGGCGGGCTGGTTCACCGCGTGATACGCTGGGAGAAGAGATCTTTCCCTTGCTTCGCAATGGATCGCAGCCTATTTTGGAAGTTTGGGGAGGAGGGGATGCGCTGGAATGGGCTGATGGCGGAGGAGCTGGATCTCGGATGAAGATGAACGGGCGTGATGCACTGCGGGAGGAAGAAGATAAATAGTGCAATGAGTCGGGTTTCGTAACACTGTTCATTTGAACAGTGTTTTCACGGAACACTATTCATATGAACAGTGTCCACTCGGAACACTATTCATATGAACAGTGTTTTCAGCATTTCGAGAAAAAACTCTTTTTTTTTCTCTTATTTTAACGTGAAAATGGGCATATATGGATTTAAAACAAAGGTCTCCCCTATTTTGCTTAGTTTGGAAACATGATGCGGAAACGGAAATTTCTAAACCGTTGGATCACTTGGGGAGCCACGGACGGTGGACAGTGCTTGGGTGCATGCATGTCAGTTGGGCATTAGGCTCGAACCCAGTGTTATGGAACTGAAATGTGTTGGCTGGTATGTTCGGAAGGCGAGGATATGTGAATTATTTAGTTCTTACCATATTTTAAACCCCTAGGTTACCCTAGTGGACGAGTTATAGTCTCGTGAGAGTTTTCAGTGAAGATACCCACAAACTTCAATCTTAAAATAAGTTCCTTTTATTATTATTATTATTATTATTATTATTAAAATCTAATTTAAGATACAAAAATGATAAGAGTTTCAAAGCACATACGGTTTTATTTACTAAGTCAGCCCAAATTCTAGGTTAGTATGCAATCTAAGTTGAAGTCATTAAGTTTCTGTTTAGGAAATTGTAAGACTTATTTATATTGGAGTGCTCGGTGAAATCTGGACCGTACATCAACTAAGAGTTCGGATCTCCAAAATATTGCTAAGACTAGTAGTTTCCAAGGATTGGTCGAAGGGACCTATTCACTGATTCAAAATCATCTTATCTGCAGGATTTCGAGAGTTATGGCTGTTTACTTTAGTACCTCACGGGCTTTATCTGTAATATTCCAGTTTACTCGAATTTTTACAATGATGGCTTTCACACTATTATCTTTTTCAAGGTTAATACAGCGTGTTTTTTTTTATTTTTTTCAAGAAAGATATGTAAATTGTGCACTTTTACTCCTGTGGTGATTTCTCCGTGTAACGAGCAATCAGTCGACAACTCTCACACCGGTTGGCATAAGGTGTCGGGCATCAAGACTCCCCTACGGACTTATGCTCGGAGTCCTCATCATAAGCCCACTTGACCTTTGACAATAGGTAGCCCTTTTCGATGTTCCTGACTAAATCCATTTTTATTGATGATTTTTTTTTCTTTTTTTTTTGGATTAGATAAGTATAATTCATCAGGGTCCAAGGTTGCTACCATACTCTCAACATAATGTCGAGCTTAGACCTTAGAAGAGTCGGCCAGTGTGTAGTGAAATTCCAATTAATTAGCTTACAACTCACTAAGAGAAACTTAATAAAAAGAACTCAATTTTGCATTACTTTCGACTAGTCATTGGGCTTTTTAGATTGTATATACCTTGTGTGTTTATCATTCTCGCATTAATGTATAGAAATTAGGTTTTAAAACCTCTCTTTTTTTTCTTTTTTTTAATTTTATTATTATTATTATTATTATTATTATTATTTTTAATAAGAATGAAAATGAACACATTTTTTTTCTAAAAGTTTTTTTTTCATAAAAATCCAGATGAAGACCCCCAAACCTAAACCTGGCATTGTGAAGTGAAAACGAATGCAAGAGATGCAAAGAAAACAAAAAATGCTTAAAAATACTTAAAAATACCCCCAAACCTAAATCTAACATTGTCCTCAATGTTAAAGAAATCTAAGAAAATTGGGTTGCCTCCCAACAAGTGCTAAGTTTATTGTCTTCAGCCAGACACAGTGAGGTAGTTTTTGCATCTCCTTCTATGAGGTCATCTATTTTGTCTATTATAAAACACTCAACTTCCCTCGCGGGTTGGTCGGCCGCATTGAACACATTTAATTTTACCTTAATGTTTCCAAATGATATGTTCATTACCCCCATTCTACAATTGATGCATGCATTGGCTATTACTAAAAAGGGGCACCCAAGCATCACGGGGATTTGTTTCTTAGGATTGGGTTCATGTTCCATATCAAGGACGATGAAATCTGCTGAAAAATAGAATTTGTCTACCTTGACAAGAATATCTTCAATTATCCCACGTGGTGTTTTTACAGATCGATCAGCCAATTGAAGGGATACCGAGGTTGGTTTTAACTCACCTAATCCAAGTTTCTCATAAACTGAATAAGGTAAAAGGTTGACACTTGCCCCAAGATCTAAGAGTGCTCGATCAATGAAATTACTTCCTAAGATACAGGAGATGGTGGGAGCACCAGGATCTTTGAATTTCGGAGGGATGTTGTGTTGGAGAATAGAACTCACTTGCTCAGTTAGGAAGACCTTTCTAGGCACATGTGTCCTAGATTTGCGCTTTTGGGTACAAAGGTCTTTGAAAAATTTGGCATAGGAGGAAACTTGTCTAATAGCATCAAGAAGTGGAAGGTTGATTTTAACTTGTTTGAAAACCTCCATCATCTCCTCTAGTGAAGTTTCCTTTCTGTCAAAGGGAGAGGGTGAATTAAGAGCTTCAGGAAATGGGGCCTTTGGGATGTGAGTTTTGGCAGAAGGTGGACTAGCTGAAGAAGAAGAAGGTTTTAGATTTTCATTCGACACATGTCTATCCTCTTCTTCACCTTCCTTATTGTTATCTTTCTCAATCTTATTGTCTACTACACGTCCACTCCTTAGGGTAGTCAAAGCATTGACTTGTTCCTGATGAATTGCATTTAGTTGATTTTCTTGAGCCATGTATTGTCCCTTAGGATTACTTAGTGGTTGGCTTGGAAGCTTTCCTTCCTCTCGCTTGTTCAGTGCATTAGCTAGTTGCCCCATTTGAAATTCTAGCTTGGCGATGGATTGCGTGTGAGAGTGCACCAATTGTGTAATGGTTTTCAAACCTTGAAAGGCGTTCAACACTTTCTCCTCAAAGGCTGTGTTTCTTTGGGGTGGAGGAGGAGTGTGTTGAAATTGAGTCGAGGGACGGTAGGGATGAATATTTTGTGAGGTTTGAAAATTTTGAGGATTTTGAAAATTTTGGGAGTAGGGTTGGGCAGTATTCGAAGCTTGCTGCTTTCAAGAAAAGTTTGGATGATTCTGCCATCCTGAGTTATATGTATTGGAAAATGGGTCATTACCCGGTCTGGGCTGGGTTTGAGCAGCATTGATGTGTTCTTGCACGAGTTCGGGAAATTGGAGTGCTGAGGGGCACTCATGAATAGGGTGGGATGGGCTAGAACAGATAGTACACACTTGTGCTTGGGAAGAGTTAATGAAATGCCCACTAATCATCAGTTGGTCAATCTTATGGGACAATGCATCTACCTTGCTAGACAGATCTATAGAATGACTTATTTCACAAATGGTCCCTTTTCTTTGAGAACTCGGAGGTGCTTGACGAGAACAGGAAGCATGGTGGAGGGAGTTTTTGACGCGTTCGCAAAAATGCTTTCGCGAAACTAATCTCCCAAGTGCAGGAGAATCGCACAAGTAGTAAATTCTCGAGAGTCCGAGGTCGAATCCTCAGGGAACGAAATATATATGAGATTATTTAATATAATTTTAGATTAATTAATTCAATAAATTTGTGGATTAAGATGATGTTTTGCAAATAGAAAATAAATCAGTAAACAGAGAATCGAAATTTAGATAGATTAAGATGGTGTAGGGATCTAGAATCCCCTTCGATGATATTATTTTCAACAATTAAATTCTGCGATTCTTGATTAAAGATTAATCAGATAGAATAGTTCTAATCATAGAGTATACAATTTGAAAACATGAATTCAAGATCTAAGTATTTATCGTACCGATTACGTCTACAACAAATCAAACATCGAAACAATCCATGAATCAAGGAATATAAACCATAAAAGATCTATCTCATAGATAAGCATGCAAGAATCAAAAATATATTAATAGATGTAAATCAAAGAGATCAAATATTTAGAATTTACTTGAAAAAAAATAAGACATCAAAGGTTCCTCCATCATCCTTCACCTAAGAAATCAGCCCTCCATTAACATAAAAGAAAACTCCCCTCTTTTCTTTTCTTTTTTCTATTCTTTTTGGAAACAGAGCCTCTGTTTCCCCCTTTTTTTTTTTCTTTCTTTGAATAGCCGGCTGAGGCTTTCTGTTTCTTCAAAAAAAATCAGATCCCCTTCAGCTGAGGAAGATGATGATATATATATATCCTCCCATACGACTTCATCCCCCCATTGCCTCTGTTACGCGCATGGGATTCGGAATATTACACGTGGACGCTGAAGATGAAGCGCCTGAGATGCGTGAGATCCTGATCTTCTTCAAATGGATGCACGGAGACGCTCGGGAGCTTATTGCGATCGCTTGCATCGCGGGAGGCTTGTTGGGATGCTGCGAGGCGCGGAAGAAAAGGATCTTTGCTGGGGCGTGGACGGCTGAGATGGAAAGGGAAGAAGGCCGATCGAGGAATGAAGTCGGGAATCAGGGAGATCTGATCGTGAATTCCGAGAGCTAGGAGGTTGATCAAGAACAGTTGATCGCAGCTTGTAACGTGCGGATGAAGCGGGATCTTTGCTGGCTCATGGATGCGGGAGAATCACGCTGAGAGCTGGACGCGGATGATGCTGGACTGCTGGCGCTTGGGATGATGCAAACGTTGACTCGGAAGCTTAATCTTCAAGAGTGCTGGAGCGTGGAGATGCTCGGGATCGGTTGATATGCCTGCGAGCTGAACCGTAAGATCAAGACGTTGGGAGAAGCTGTGGATGCGGACGGGGTCTGGGAAGGCTGATGTGGCTGGAACTTCTGCTGGGAGATTACGCGCGAGTGGATCCAACGTGGAAGAGGCAGATGGATTGGAAGAGAGGAGATGCGGAACAGGCGTGTGTTTGTGAGGAGCTCGGAAGAGCTAGGCCTTGAACGCGAGATCTTGAGATTGTGCACGGAAGCTGGGACGCACGAGATGCTTGGAGACCTCACGGGAGGATGAGATGGATGCGCTGGAAAGTGAACGGTTGTGGAGTGATTGATTAAAACTCCTATTTGATTTTGATGAGCTCAAAGCATTTGAGTATATCTTATGTTTACTAATAAATTCAATTAAGTGTTTCAGTGAAAATCGTATCTAAGTGTTTCTAGACTTGGTTCAAGATATTTTGGATAAGGTATGAAGTCAGTTTGAACCAAAGTCTGAGACTTGAGTCGACTCCAGGATATTACGAGTCGACTCCAAGCGTATCAGAATCACTGGCACGGGCTCGAGTCGACTCCAGACCAGTACGAGTCGACTCCGACTGAGAACAGACAGACGAACAGAAAGCATCAACTCAAAGCCTGTCAGCGAGTCGACTCCTGAAGTGCGCGAGTCGACTCCAATGCTTACCGAGTCGACTCCGGAGTAATATGAGTCGACTCCAAGAAGCTACAGACAGAAAAGTCAAAGAGCGTTTTTTTTCGACCCTGAGATTTGAGTCGACTCCTGTGGAACGCGAGTCGACTCCGATGGTTGGTAGGTCGACTCCAAAAAAGTGAGAGTCGACTCTCAGTGGAACACAAGGCAAAAGTCAGAGAACCATTTTCGGACTCTGAGATTCGAGTCGACTCCCGCAATACGCGAGTCGACTCCAAGACAGCGCGACCCAAAAAGACAGAAGATCAATTTGTTGTCTCTAAGAGCCGAGTCGACTCCCAGACAGCTCGAGTCGACTCCAAGGCAGCGGTACACCAAAAAGGCAGAAGACTAAGTTTCGGAAACTGAGAGCCGAGTCGACTCCGGGGAAGTTCGAGTCGACTCCAAGACTGGACGAGCCAAAAGACAGAAGATCGGGAGTTCGGGCTCTGAGCGCCGAGTCGACTCCCAGGATTGTCGAGTCGACTCGAGCGGATCAAATTGAAAAGTTGATCTACGGATTTCATGGGAGGAGCCGACTCTGAAAATGCCAAGTCAGCTCCAGAAGTTGGCGAGTCGACTCCGGGTCAAGACGAGTCGACTCCCAGTCGAAGAAGCTACTTTAATTCAAATCCGGAACAGTTGCCGAGTCGACTCCAGAAAAGCATGAGTCGACTCCCGCTACAGCCGAGTCGACTCCTGATCGCGCGAGTCGACTCCGACCCCAACGGACACATTGTCAGGTTGTGCAGAGTGTGCAGAACGGGCAGAAAAAGGTGTCTAACAGCTAGTTTCCGTGGGGGATGGCTTAAATAGCCACTGTTGCCCAAGGTGACAAGCCAAGAGGGGGGGGGTGAATTGGTTTCTTCTAAATTTTGGTGCTTTAAACGTTTTCTTAATTAAGTGCGGTGGATGCTTTCTTAAGCTATTTGAGTGAGTTAAACTAACGCAAGAGTAGAAGATGATGCAAGAGTAAATGAAAACACAAGCACAACACAAACACAACAATATATAGTGGTTCGGTGCTCTCCTTAGCACCTACGTCCACTCCCCAAGCGTCCCCTTGGGAATTCACTATAATCTCGCGGATTACAGTTGGATTGTTTTCCGGGCTCACAATCCAAAAACCTTTGTTGGTTTTACGGGCTCACCAACGAACCTATACACTTTGGTTTTCCGGGTTCACCAAAAACCTTTGTTGGTTTTGCGGGCTCACCAACTAACCTTTACACTTTGGTTTTCCGGGTTCACCAAAAACCTTTGTTGGTTTTGCGGGCTCACCAACGAACCTTTGCACTTTGGTTTTTCGGGTTCACCAAAAACCTTTGTTGGTTTTGCGGGCTCACCAACGAACCTTTACAAAGTGTTTAATAAACAAAAGGAAAGATTCAAACTCCTAAATGAGCAAATGTAACAATATAAGCTACAAGGAAGAGTTAGAAAGTATTTATCGCTTTGAAGTCGCTTTGCTCTTCTTTGTCAAGGATGCTTCACTCTTTAAGGGGGGATGGAGCTCTTGATGCCTCTTTGAATCTGCTCAATCCCTTTCTTTGATTCTTGAATGAAGCTCTTGATGAAGAAGATTAGGGCACTTTTGTATTCTTGGGTACTCTTTGATATTCCACTTAAAAAAAGTTGTTCTCTCTGATGAATAGTGCCCCTTTAAATAGCTTCCCACCTTCTTAGGACAAGTCCCAATGGTTAGATTTGAAAAACTAGCCGTTACTCACCTTGGGAAGGACAAAAAGTACAGTTGCAGAACTAGCCGTTACTGTTCAGCCCGTGTTTGGGTCGGCTCAACCTGTCCTTGGGTCGACCCAACTTTGCCTTGGGTCGACTCAAACATTCCTTGGGTCGACCCTCTCAGAAACCACAGAAACTTCAATTTCAGCCTTCCTTCTCATGGGTCGACCCAACCATTCTTTGGGTCGACTCAAAGTCCACTTGGGTCGACTCAACTTCTTCTTGGGTCGACCCTCTCAGTAATTCCAGAGAACCATTTTCTGTCTGTCTTTCTGTCTTGCCTTTGGGTCGACCCTCTCAGAGTTTGGGTGGACTCAAGCTTGGGTCGACTCAACCACTGTTTGGGTCGACCCTCTCAGTAAATCCAGAGAGCATTCTTCAGTTGTGTTTTTGAGGTTCTTCAAGGTTGGGTCGACTCATGCTTACCTTGGGTCGACCCAACTCACTGTTCATTTGTGCCATTTTTGCAGGAGTGTGCCGAATGATTTCTTGATGTGCCGGGGTCGACCCAATCAACCTTTGGGTCGACTCAATCCACACTTTGCTGCATTCTCAAGGTTAGATTCATTCAAATGAACAAGGTCATGTATCTATTTTCAATTAACCAAATATACTGAGAGTAATGAACTTATAAATGAAGTATCAATTTAACTTATAGCATACTCTAGATAATTGCTTGTTAATCATCAAAATAACACTATCATCCTCAATCTCCCCCTTTTTGATGATTACAAAATAAAGAGTATAAGTCTATTGATACTTGTCTTTAAAATCAGTTTATAAAAGGGATTAAATTGCTGAATTTCAGCTTTTCATATATACTTGTGAAATCTCCCCCTATATCATTCAAATGTTGCCAATTTGACTTTTTGAATTGCTCCCCCTTTCATTTATAATTCATTAGCAATGAAACTTCAAAAATTTGAGATAAACTCTGAGTTTCAGGTTATGTATCGAGGTGCGAGAGGTGCGTGCCAAATTCTGAATTTATATGTGCCAAATTCTGAACTTTGATGGAAATTTTTGATTTAGTCAATTTCATTGTTACAAATTGCTCCCCCTTAGATGTATAAGCTTTCTTATATGATTTTCAATTTGTTTGCCCATTTATTTCTCTTTTCTTTATATAACTTTTATCTTTATTTCTCCCCTTTTTGTTATATATCTTTACTTCTCCCAAAATTAATACTTTTTCTTTACTTCTTAAATAAAATACTCTTTCTTTACTTAAATTGAATACTCTTTCTTTTCTTAATACTCTTTCTTTTCTTAAATACTCTTTCTTTTCTTCTCCCCCTTTTTGTTATCATCAAAAATATATATATGGGAAAAGATGCAATAAATAATAAACTTCAAACTTCATTGATCAAAATAGGAACATTTTCATACATTCATGTCAAAAACAAAGACAGATACAATGTTCCTTAATCAAGATTTAAAGATACATAAGATAAAAACAAGATACATAGGAGAAAAGCAAGATACATGTGAGAACTAGATATCTAGCCTAGGCTCTAAACATAGACGCTAAGATCAGCCTAGGGGGAATCTAATGGCTGGGATCTAGTCCTCATCCTCCTAGCATACGTGGCGAGGGGAGGTCGAGCCTGGTGAGACTGTGTCTGGCATGGAGCACGACGAGCGGGATGACTCTGTGCCGATATCTCTGACTCAGCAGCCTGTGGCACAGATGGTCCATGTGTCTCTCTCTCTCTCTCCGGAGTGCTCCTATCTGCTGCCTCAGATCACTGATCTCAGCAGACATGACATCCAACCGGGCGTCCAATCGGCTCGTGAGCCCGTCAGTAATAGTCCTCGCCTGAGCTGTCATGAGCTCTGTCATCCTGCTCCAGAAGTCATCCATATCTGTCGGAGGAGCGGATGACGATGGTCCAGTCTCTGAGGGTGCAGTAGGATGATCCATAGGCTCCTCATCCTCATCCTCTGGTAACTCTCCCTCTGGTGCCTCACCCTGAATGCCTGCACCGGTGTGAATCCACTGCCCGTTCACTTTCGCATATCCCATGCGTATGAGTGTCCGTGCAGTGTACGTGTCCGTGTGATGCAGACTCTTGGATGCCTCCTCCTCAAGAGGTAAACCATGCTGACGGAAGATCAATGTAAGTATCATACCATAAGGTAGTGAAACCCTGTTGCTGCACATCACCTTCCTCATCTGCCTTAATATCATAGCCGAAAGATTTAGAGGAGTCCCCCGAATCATACACTCCATAACTGCTAGATCTCGCTCTGAGATGAGATCAAATCTCCCGATCTTCGGAAATAAAATCCTATTTATCATATTGAGCAATAACCTCATCTCAGCGGAAAGAGAACTAGCTATTACCTTCTGAGAAAAATCGAAGTTTTCGTTTTCCATGATCAATTGCAGAGCTCTCATTTTGTCTTCTGGCCTCTCCGGAGTGGCTCCTATGCAGGGTAGGTGTAGTAACTCACTCAAGCTCTCCTCGGATACACGGATCCGAACCCCTCAAACTTCCGACACAAGCCCTCCCATACCAGTCTTGAGGAAGGCATAGAACTCTTGTACCAACCCGGGGTAGATGACCACATCTAGGGAGCAAAGATACTCCCAACCTTGTCTTTGGATCCATTCCCAAATCCGAAACCCTTCTTGATTGAAAAACTCCGAATGGATCCTTCTCCCGGTAGTAACCGGCCTCCCCGCAAATCTTGCAAGGATCACTGAGGGGGAAGGAGGAGGAGGGACCTCCGCACGTGCCTCACGTCTTGGAGACATGGGAGAAGGCTCGGTAGGGTGCCTTTCCTCTTGTTGGACCCGGGTCACTCTTCCGGATCTCTTGGCTACGGCTCGTTTGGGTCCCATTTCTCCAAGATCCTTAGGAAATCTACTGTTTGGAGGAGTTTAGTGGAGATTGGAGAGTGGGGGCTAGTCTTTTCGGAAGAAGACAAAGGGCAAACAGTGCCCTAGATGTGCTCTCGGGCCCCCTTTTAACAGTGGGGTCCCGACGTTGGGTCGACTCAAGATTTTTCTTGGGTCGACTCAACGTTGGGTCGACCCATGTTCTGGGTTGGGTCGACCCAAGTGCAGAAATTTTCTTTTCTCTTTCTTTTTGCTTCTAAAAAGTTTTCTTTGCTTCCAATCCTTATAAACTCTTTATGGAACAATGATACATGAGTAAGAAATCTATAGATAACAAATTTGACTCATGTTTCATGGGATTTTTGAAATTAGAGGAATGTATCATGAGACTACTATCTCCCTTTTATATTTCTTTAATAAAAAGGATCACATATGCCTAATTCCCTCCTGAGCATACAGAATCTATCTTCACTCAATGGTTTGGTAAATATGTCGGCCAATTGTTTTTCCGTGCATATATGCTCAATACATACATTTCCATTTTGCACATGATCCCTAATAAAATGGTACCTTATTTCTATGTGTTTGGCTTTAGAGTGCTGAACTGGATTTTTAGTGAGATTGATAGCACTAGTATTATCACACTTAATAGGAATATTATCTAGTTTGACTCCATAGTCCTCTAGTTGTTGCTTGAGCCATAATACTTGAGCACAACAACTACCAGCAGCTATGTATTCAGCTTCAGCTGTGGACAGTGCCACTGAGTTCTGCTTCTTACTAAACCATGATACTAAGTTATTTCCTAAGAATTGACATGTGCCACTTGTGCTCTTCCTATCTAACTTGCATCCAACAAAGTCAGCATCTGAATATGCAAGCAAATCTAGACAGGAGTCTCTCGAGTACCATAATCCAATGGTGGTAGTTCCTCTTAAGTATCTAAGGATTCTCTTAACAGCACTTAAATGTGACTCCTTAGGATCCGATTGGTATCTAGCACATATCCCTACACTAAATACAATGTCGGGTCTACTAGCAGTAAGATAGAGCAAGGATCCAATTAGTCCTCTATAGAGCTTAATATCAACACTTTTTCCTTTTTTATCTTTGTCTAGCTTACTAGTAGGATTCATTGGAGTGCCAATTCCCTTATGATTTTCATTCCCAAACTTCTTCAGTATTTCCTTTGTATACTTAGTTTGATGAATGAAAATGCCTTCTTTGGTTTGTTTGATTTGTAATCCTAGAAAGAAGCTTAGTTCTCCCATCAAACTCATCTCAAATTCTCCATGCATTAAATCAGCGAATTCTTTGCATAGAGTATCATTAGTGGCACCAAAGATTATGTCATCTACATATATTTGCACCACTAATAGATTTTTGTCCCTTCTTTTGATGAATAAAGTTTTATCTACATTTCCTCTACAAAAATCATTTTCAAGCAGAAATTTACTTAGTCGATCATACCAAGCCCTAGGTGCTTGCTTTAATCCATATAATGTGTTGCCCAAGGTGACAACCCAAGAGGGGGGGTGAATTGGGTCTTTTAAAACTTTTAAACTACTTCTAAAACTTTTTGATTAACTATGCTAAGTTGTCTAGATGCACAGTGAAAGTTAAACTTAGCAAGGGTTTGATGTATAGACTTCGACTTGATTAAATATGCTTGCAACTAAAGGATGTGCGGATAAGAATTAAGCAAGCAATTTATCTAAGTAAGTAAGTGTGTTAGTTAGACAATAACTAGAGGCATTACAAACACAAAGGACATATAGTGGTTCGGTGCACCCCAGCACCTACATCCACTCCCCAAGACCTCTTGGGAATTTCACTATAATCCTACCGATTACAGCCGGTTGTTTTACAAGCTCACAACCCAACTTGTTGTTTTACGAGCGCACAACGAACTCGGTCGGTTTTCCCAGGCTCACCGACTAGAACCACTCCGATTGTTTTCCCGGGCTCACAATCAAACCCTTACACGTTGGTTTTACCCTCGGCTCACCAACAAACCTAAACCCCGTTGGTTTTCCCTTTGGCTCACCAACAAACCTTAATCCCGTTGGTTTTCCCTTTGGCTCACCAACAAACCTTACACCGTTGGTTTTCCCTTTGGCTCACCAACAAACCTTTAACCCCTTGATTCAATCCCTTGATTGAATCAAGTTACAAGATATTAAAACAAGGAATAAAATAAATCAAAGCTTCTTAAACAAGCAGATATGACAATATAAACAAATAGAGTAAAGAGAAGCCCTCAAACGAGTTTTGAAGATGGAGGAGCTCGGCTTCTTCTTTACTTGATCCTCCTCTGATTTGGCATGAAGTAGAGGATCCCCGAGGCAGCACACGGATGGAGAGGAAGCTTTCGGATTCACTTGGATGCTCTTCTTCTCTCTATTTCGTTTTGGATGGCCCTTTTGTGCTTATGGGAGATTTCCTTTGTAATCTCTTTGAGATCTCTTTCCTAGATGATCTCTCCCACTTCCATACTTTCTCCCCTAGCTCTTCTCTTGATTTTATAGCTTTAGATGGCGTGGAAACAAGAATATAGCCGTTAGAGACAAGAAAAAGAGCCGTTGGAACCAGTCTGCACCTCCTGACAATATTACCGTTGGGATCGGAGTCGACTCGCGCGATCAGGAGTCGGCTCGCCTGTTGCAGGAGTCGGCTCGTGTTTTACCGGAGACGACTCGGCCACTGTTCCAAATTTGAATTAATGTGCTTGCCTCGACTGGGAGTCGACTCGTCTTAACCTGGAGTCGACTCGCCAACTTCTGGAGCTGACTTGGCAATTTCGGAGTCGGCTCATCCACTGAAGTCCGTGGATCCAATTTTGAATTTTGTCCTCTCGAGTCGACTCGACTGTCCTGGGAGTCGACTCGAATCTCAGAGCCCGAACTCCCGATCCTCTGTCTTTTGGCTCGTCCAGTCTTGGAGTCGACTCGAACTTCCTTAGAGTCGACTCGGCTCTCAGTTTGCGAAACACAGCCTTCTGCCATCTTGGTGTAGCGCTGCCTTGGAGTCGACTCGAGCTGTCTGGGAGTCGACTCGAATCTCAGAGGCAGTAACTTGGTTTTTCTGTCTGTTGATGGTCGCGGAGTCTCGGAGTCGACTCGTGCAATGCGGGAGTCGACTCGAATCTCAGAGTCCCAAAAATGCTCTCTGACTTTTTCTTTGTGTTCCGCTGAGAGTCGACTCTTGCTTTCTTTGGAGTCGACCTACCAGCCATCGGAGTCGACTCGCGTTCCACTGGAGTCGACTCGAATCTCAGGGTCGAAAATCCCTCTCTGACTTTTCTGCCTTTTACACCCTGGAGTCGACTCGTTCTACTCTCGAGTTGACTCGCCAAGCATTGGAGTCGACTCGAATTCCTCAGGAGTCGACTCGAAGACTATTCTTTTAAATTTTCCTTGAATTTGCTCCTCCAATTTGAATCTTTTGAACTTGAGACTTGGGCCAATAACTTGTAGCTTTCTTCCAACTTTTCTTGAGTGCTTTTAGAGGCCTTCTTGTGTTCTTCCAACTTGCTATGTTCCTTGCAACATAAATATCTTTCTCCTTGCAACATAAACATTAGTATCTATACTTCAAGGTTTTGTGATCATCAAAATCAATCTATGAATCAATCTTTGGGTCATCAATCTCCCCCTTTTTGATGATGACAAAACTTGGAGTATATGCAATATAAAAGATATTGTTTTCTAGAAGTAATACATAGCTAAGTTGCATGAAGTAGAAAACATATATATTTGAAACATACTTCATGATACTGCTTTAGATTCAATCAGCTTAACACAATCAATTTAAGCTGATTTGTACTCAATACAAAAAGCATTATAAGCATATACTTAAATATTTCTCCCCCTTTTTGACAACATCAAAAAAATAGGGAAACATTAAGCACAAATATTTCTTTTCCTTATTGTACTCTGATTTGAATGTTGAATTATTGCAAGAATATGAATCATATAACTCAAGGCAATAATATTGGAATCAGATTAGTGAGCACAGATCAGAGCCAATTAAGATAATTTCAGAGCAGAACACATTGAATGTGATTTCAAGAAGTTTTCTAATTTGATACCACAGATAGTTTTCTAATCAAGTGTGGGTGGAATCTCTCTTAGGTTAATTCAAGAAGTACCACAAATGATATTCAATGAAAAGCACGAATGGAAGTCTAACATCTCTTCAATAATAAGTATGAAAGCTTGTTCATTTAAGATCTTTTGCCCAATCTATTAAGTGTTTTATCAACAGGAGAGCAATTTAATTAATTTTCAGAGTAACAGGTCAAAACCTATATATGTAAAAGACACATCATCATGTTGGATCATTAAGTCTTAATAACTTCAAAGTTCTTTAATGATAATAAGATCATTGGGGCACAAACACCAAAATATGAAATCATGCAACATGATTTCTTTAGAGACTTTCTTTTATCTCTGTAGAAAGTAAGCACAATTTGATACATATATAAAAATATGAATTGGCACAATATTGAAGTTCTAAAGAGCAAGCCAATTAGGACTCATTAGTGAATTCCAAAATAGATTTTCTACGAGATACTCAAGAAAATTTAACACGTTATTCTCCCCTTTTTTTCATTAAATTAGAGGCTCTTAAGATCAACTATTTGAATTGCAATTTGGTTCATGATTTGTGCAGAAGATATATTAACCAAATAACATGCCTCAAGGTGTATCATAAAGATTTTCAGATTTAAATTTCAGATGATACATATTGGAGAGTATTAGGATCACTTTTCATTTAGTATTCTTTCCCTCTTCTATAGATTTATGTAATTAAGTTCCGTGAGACCTCTCCTTCTGAAATTTTCTTTCTCCCCCTCTATTGATCATTCCATTTAAGAGTTTAGAATTTGAAGATAATGTTCATAAAATTGTCAATCTCAAAAATATATTTTCTATAAGTTTCAGCTCATTTTCATAAGACTCAAGGTTTGAGATAAGACAGCCTTTATAGAACTCATCTCAAGGTAATTAAAGCATGTCTTGCAATATAAGGAGGTTCATCAAAATCAATCCATAAAATTCAAGGTATGCATCAAATTAAAGTTTCTTTAGGATAAGATACTGAATATCTAAAGCTCCCCCTCAAAAGATGCATTCTTCTTTAATCATTCTTTTCTTTGGTTGAATTTCAGAATTTAATAATAAACGTGAATAAAACTGAAATTCTATGTTATCGAGAATGTAGAGTGATCTAGAATTATTCAAAATTTATAGTATTCACTCTATATATATATATTCTGATGATAGTTTCTAAGAATGTAGGAGAGAAAAACATATAGATGATCATTGAGGTATGTGTATTTATAGAACTCAATTTCTTAATCACAGTTCTTCAGCAATGTATACATGAAGCTCAAAAAATTTTTTAAATATTAAAATAAAGTCATATATTTAAAAATATTTACTTGTAATCAAGATCATTGAAAGACACACCATTTAGACCAATATGAGTACACTTTGAAGATAAGAAATGATATGTTTCGGAAGTGTATCGGAGCGATCAAAATAAATTCTGTTTTTCTTACATTAACATTTTATTTAGTAATCATATGGAGTTTAAACTTTTATACAAAATCATATTCTGAATTTCATAAAGATTTTCAATAGAGGCTTTTTAAGTCATAGTTTGAGATATGTATCTTTCACATTGTGGCTCATCTTAAATTATTACAAAATAAGGATATTTTAACAAGTATTAGAACATTATGTATCAAAGTTAGGCAATTAGAAAGATAGATCAAAATCAATTTATTTTTCCTAAATAGAGATACTCTTCTCTTCTCCTTTCTACAATTTTATTCGACTTTCAGATTTTAGAGATGATTATGAATGACAAATCTGAAATTTCTTTTCAATAGAACCAAACAAAAGATGTTATGTAGCAATTCAAACATTCAAACAAATTGTCCAAGGATGAAGCATTACAAAACATTGAGAATCAATAAATCAAGACATCATACCATATGCAAATATACCATGTGTTAAGTCATGCATTAAAATACTAAGTACAAGAATGTCAAGGATCAAAATCAATTCTTTTCAAATAAACTCCCCCTATTTATATATAATCTTGCAATGATTTTATCCTTAAAGTGTGTTTTCAAGTGATTAAAAAAAAATTGACTTAATTCTACTTTCATTAACTTTGTCTTTCATTTATAACTTTCTTATGCTCTATACTCTATTTGCTCCCTATCCGGTGGAGTTGGAAGGGGCACGAGGTACTACCACTAGCCTCCCTCTTGTGCCGTCCCTAATATGCCCTACACCGAATAGTTGGGTCAAATAGTGCCGGGTACTACCACTAGCCTCCCCATTGGCACCATCCCTATGATGAGCAATATAGAAAATTTAT